>NC_133621.1:82406420-82633515 GCF_048593235.1 Sminthopsis crassicaudata | reverse complement strand
TCACACGGAAATGCAAATGCTTCATTTCTCAACTCTACATCTGATGGGGGAAAATTACAGAGAGTGGGAATCACTCTGAGAGAAAGGACCTGTCATTCTAAAATTTTGCCAAAAGAAAGATCAAACCTAAAGTGACTAAAAAATACCTCTTTGCACCTTTAAGGAACAATTAGAACAAAGCAGCATATTGCCTAAGCAAAAATACAAAGGATGGAGATGAATTTTTAGGGTGTTATGGAGGATGTAATTAGTAGTAATAGGGCAAATTAAGGAATAAATGGGCACCGAAATAGAAAAATAATCCCTAAAATGAGTTCATTATGATATGCTGAGAAAGGATAAAGGCCAATTATCTTACATTATTGGATAAAGTATTAGGAGATGTATCGGAAAGCGACAAACTTCTGTTGAGTGGGGCTTGATCATTTATTGAATGCCAAGTTTCTTTTTACTATTGAAACTGGCACCCTAACAAAATTTATATGGTGGTTTCATTATAGATTATTTAAAGGAAAATTATTTCCTTCACATATTTCTTTTCTAACTTATAATAGTTATAATCTCATATATTTTCAGTGCAAAATAAAATTAAATATGGCTTAGAGGAAACTAATTACATGCTAATTGCATAATTATAATATATTTTATAATATTTTTATAATATAATATAGTTGTTATAATATAATACTAGCAATTAACATAGAAAAATTATCTAATGATTTGTATTACTAGTTTGATTTTATATCAATATTCCATTCATCTTCCAATAAAGTCCTCCTCTGAAGTCTCATCATGTCATAGAGGTAATCCAGAACTCATGAAGCTTATGAAAAATATAGCAGAATTTCTAACAAGTTGTAAATAACCACAAAGATGGGCTGCCATCTGAAGACTAGCCTAGCTAAGAGCAGAGAGGTTCATTACCAGAATATTGGGCATGGGAGATAAATTTGGGGGATTACTATAATTGATAAAAATTTCTTTTCATTTTGTTTTCCACTCACCTAGATTCATTCAAATGCAATCTCTTCAAAGAAAGGGACTGCTGACTTTTATAAAGGTATTTGAATCCTCAGTACATAGTGGTGAGCCTGACACACATAGGTGCTTAATGAATAATGTGAATGATTGATTGGCTCAGTCTAGTCCATGATGAGGGTTACTATGTGTTTTAGTTGAGGGAATTCCCATATCAAAGAAAACTGGATCTTTTGAAAGACAAAAGTGAGTCTCCTATCTATGAAAAAGATATCTGATTAAAATTGCTCTGGGGAAAAGAATGACAATAACTCAC
Source organism: Sminthopsis crassicaudata (assembly GCF_048593235.1). Taxonomy (NCBI): domain Eukaryota; kingdom Metazoa; phylum Chordata; class Mammalia; order Dasyuromorphia; family Dasyuridae; genus Sminthopsis; species Sminthopsis crassicaudata. The sequence goes on along the minus strand of NC_133621.1, from coordinate 82,632,221 downwards.
TTTTTAAAATGTGTAGAAAACATTTGTTACAACGACCCTGTGAGGTGGATAGAAAAAGTATTATCATCCCCAATCTATAGATGAGGACACCAAACCCGAGAAAATTTAAGTGACATGGCCAATGAGGGGCATTGTTAGCTCTCAGGTTGATTCATTTATTCCAGATTTGATATTCCTTTCACTTGGCCACAAGGTCTAGATTTGCATTTATAAATGCCTAGAAATACAAACATGTATGTTGTTCTTTCCTTTTTAGTCACATCCAACTCTTTGTGACCCCACTTGAGGTTTTCTTGGCAAAGCCATTAATAAGAGATGTTTGCCATTTCCTTGTCCAGATCATTTTATACATAGGAGAACTGAGGCAAACTTAGGGTTAAGTGACTTGTCTGGGGTCAGACAGCTAGTAAGTATTGGAGGCCAGGTTTGAACTTAAGATGATGAATATTCTGGAGTCCAGGGTCACTATTGTATTCACTCCTCCACCTAGCCGCCCCAATGTGGTTGTATATATTATACATATAGTCAAGAAGACTTCTAAATCAAAGTATGCTTTGTGAAATTATCATAGCCAACATTTATAGATGTTTTAAAATTTTCAGTGATATATATGTATGTGTATATATATGTATAAATGTATATATGTGTATATATAATACATATATATATAAAATCTCATTAGATTTTCACAACAACCCTATGATGTTGATACAACAGATATTTTATAAACAAGAAAAACAAGGACCCTGAGCTTCCAAGAGAATTGCTCACATTTATAGTAAGCAGGAATCAGACACAGATAATCTATGTCCCTCCGAGTCCAATTTCTTTTTTTTAGTGGGTTTTTTATTATTAATTTTATAATTATAACATTTTTGACAGTACATATGCATAGGTAATTTTTTACATTATCCCTTGTACTCCCTTCTGTTCCAAATTTTTCCCCTCCTTCCCTCCACCCCCTCCCCTAGATGGCAGGCATTCCCATACATATTAAATATCTTATAGTATATCCTAGGTACAATATATATGTGCAGAACTGAATTTTGTTGTTGTTGTTGCAAAGGAAGAATTGGATTTGGAAGGTAAAAATAACCTGGGGAGAAAAGCAAAAAAATGCTAACAGTTTACACCGAGTCCAATTTCTAAGTCTGATTTTTTTTCTGCTAGCCCCCACTCCATACTTAATACATAAGACCAAAAATACACGACAAAATTCCTGTTTTAAAAATTAACATATAAGTGACAGAAGAACAGAAATTCCCACAGAAGCCAAAACAGAGTAGATTTCTTAGGTGACCTTATTCCTAAACTAAACCAGAGAAGGACTTCATTCCTACAATAGAGTTGTAAGTGCTCTGCCCCATATAATTTTTAATGACTCAAGCAATGTGTCCTCCATCACTTCTCCTGGGATACTATTTCACAGTCTAATAAGCTTTACAGTGAGGAATAATGTGACGCTTTGATAACTTTTTTATTTTAACGGATGGACATCTCACACACATGCACACAGAGTAAAATCCAAATGTTTCTTTATAGTTATTTCTAAGATCAGGTTCAGAGAGCTGCCATCAGGGCTGGTATTGATCATATACCTTAGGTCAGAAATGGCAACTCAGGACTCCTCCTCCACACTCTTGATGCATAAACAAGCCTCTATACAACTAGAAACCTATGCTTTCACATTAGAACTATTTGACAGAATCATTTTATGTTCACAGAATTGGTAAATGGACCAAAACAGCTTTAACACAAATAATTTTGACATAACAACACTGGTGGAATTTTTCAATCTCATGTTTCCTCAAAACAATCCTGGAAAACTATGTTTAAAAATGAGCCTAGATAAGTCAAAGTTATATTCTATGATTTCTTTATATCCAGAATAGTCTAGACATAAGAAGTCCCTTCCTTCCTTCTAGCTATCCCAATACTCCAAGGTCAGATTTCCCTGACTACTACAGGCCACAGTGCTACCTTAAAATCTCTTAAAACTTATTGCTTTTATGGCAAGTCATAAAAACATTAGTACTAAATTATGTGTTAAATGAGAGAAATGGAGACTAGATCTGTGATTTTATTGTTATCAAAATTCTTTCTATCAAAGTGTGCTTGTATCTTATTGGCAACTTTCAGGCTTAGAGATTTGCCTAGAACAGGGAGTCCATAACTGATTTTATCCAGGATCACACAGCCGGTATGTACAAGGTAGAATTTGAAATCAGATCTTTCTGACTCTGAGGCGAGCTCTTTGTTCACTATATATCATGTCAGCTTTCTAGTCACTTTATTTCTTAAATCCTCAACTTAAGTAGGTATTTACCACCTATATGCCTGCTCTCAGAGTCAGCACAGTATTCAGGTTTCTGTGAATAAAGAATCAGCATCTACACAAATAATAGGACATTCTGGGGAAAATTAGTCAATAGACAATTGAGTTTATTCACTGCTCCAACTGTGGGAACAGTTTAGTAGAAACAGAACTGAACTTTGAACCCAAAGTTCTTTTGCCCCAGACTTGCCATCAACTGTGGATTTAACTTTTGGCAAATGACTTAAACTCTCTGGTCCTCAGTTTTCCTTGTGGGTAAAAATGAAGATATTGGATTATCTCCAAGGACATTTGCAATGCAAGGATTTCACACAGACACAGACACATTTGAATGAACAGTCACTGTCATAGATAATCTACTTCTGCTACTTTTAAAAATTAAACACTCTAGAGTTATCTTAGGAATCTTATATTCCCTTTCCTAGTTCTGTACATCACTGGCTGTTCCTCATGCCTGGATTTCTTTCCTTCCTCATTTCAGCCATCTGGTTTCTATGGCTTTCTTCAAGTCTCAGTAAAAGCCCTAATTTCTGTGAGAATTCTTTCCTATCCCTCCTTCCACTTAGTACCATCCCTCTTAAGCTGAATTTATCTTATCTGTATTTTGATTGTATTTAGTAGTTTACATGTTGTTTCTCCTAGTAAACTGTAAGATCCTTGAGAGTAGGAACTAGTTTTTACTATTTTTATTTATTTGTTTTTGGTAGCCCCGGTGCTTAGCACAGTGCCTGGCAAAGAGGAGATGCTTAATAAATATCTTCATCTTGACTTGCCTACCTAATTTAATGTTAGAAAGAATTCCTGCACATGTTCAACATATATTGGATCACTTGTCAACTGGGGGAGGGGATGGGGAGAAGGGAGGGAAGAACATTAGAACACAGGGTTTTGTATGAATAAATGTTAAAAATTATCTATGTATATATTTTGAAAACAAAAAGCTTTAATTTTAAAAAATTGAAAGAATTCCTATTCATATTCTTGCTCTAACTTCTTGTGTTAGAGAAAAAAACCATTCTACTCATCTTTGCTTTAAATAAAGATGGGGGGAGAAGCAGTTGATCAAATTAAAAAAAAACCACTGGCAGTTGACAGCTTCCAACATATTTTTTAAAATTTTTGTTTTATTCTGAACTTAAGAAATAAAATAAGAATTTCTATAACATGGTAGAACTGAAAAACAACATGATTATATATAAAACTGAAAATCTGTTTTGTACAACTTCCTATTCTTTTTAAATGCAGATTTAAGTTATCATGTAATTTTCTTTTTCCCCCTTTTTTCTTCTTCCCCCAAATTAGAAATTGCTATCATTATACAATATATATCATTATATACATGTGTGTGTATACGTATGTGTTCCATACCAACTTCTATTTTTCAGTTCTTTTTTTCTGGATGCAGATAGCATCTTCCTTCACATTCTCTTTTTAAGTTAATTGGAGTATTTATAATAGTCAAAATGACTTAGTCAGCTCAAGGGCATTCTTGATACAATATGCATTTTTTCTTCATCATAAAATATATTTTACCTAGGTTTCTAGAATAATCTCTCAGATAGCAATTGAAATGGAAAAAGTTTGGCTTCAGAGAGAGACAGAGACAAAAGAGAGAGAGAGGAAGTGAGTATCTCTAATTAGATGCACAGCATCTGTAGGACTGCCAGCTGACAATGTAAAATGTCCCTGCCAGAGACCTTTGTGAGTTCAATACAAAAATGAATACACACTGTATTTCTCTAGCTTTATTCTCTGATGACTTAATGTACAATTAAGTTCTAAGATTCCCAAGGGGTCAGTGATGCTAGGAAGCCCATGGATTCAACTTGACCCCATGAATAAGGTTAAACTCTCAAAGTCCCACAGGCTTTGCTTCTCTCCTTTTCTGTTTCCGGTTCAGGCTACTTAAAAGATGCCAAGTCAATAAGGAAAGAGATCATCTACCCTTCCCATGGCTGTGTGTCATTGAACAGAGTGTGGACAGTTACTTTGCCATGAACAATTCTTGCCCTTTTCCTATTCTCTGGTATCCCCCGCAAACACTGTGAACTCTCGATCCTTCAACAAATGCCATATATCAAAGGTAGTGGGTAAAAGGCCTTAGGAATTAGCAAATTACATAATCTTGAACTGAATTTAGATGGTTCACATCAAAATTATACTTTTTCTTCTATGGTTTGAGAAGAAATCAAAATGATGGAGTCCTATCACTCAACAAATATCTATTAAGCACATCATACTTGAGAGGCATGTTACTTGGTGATCCCAATCTGCTCCCCTAGGCTTAATTACCATCTTGATGCAGATGATTCTCAGATCTATGTAGCTAGAACTAGTCGTCCTTAGGAGCTAGTAATGCTTCACCAAGTGGCTTTCAAACATCTTTAACTGGCTATCCCATAGGCTTCTCAAATTCAACATGTTTAAAACAAAGTTCATTATCTTTCTCCAAAACTTAATCTGTTACCAACTTCCCCATTACCGTCAAGAGTACCACTATTATACCAGTCCCTGGGGGGTTTCAGGCTTGTGATTTTAGAGTCATACTTAATTCCATATTCTCACTTACCCCACATTTCAAATCTATTTACAAACCTTGTTTTATTCACTTTTACAAAATCTCTAATATGCATGTCCTTTTCCAGGGTCCCATGGATGCCATTCTAAATCAGGTGTTCATTACCTCTCACTGGGACTATTACAACAATTTTGTAACATTCCTAAATCTCTCCTTGATCAAAGACATCTTCCACTTAGTTGCCAAATCTCATGAAGCATTCTTCTTCCCTTCCCTCTAACCCAGCTCCAGTAGTTCCCTATCGTCTCCATAATCAAATATAATTCCTGTGCTTGACATTTAAACTCCTCATAATCTGACCCTTTCTTATCTTCCAATCTTCTGTTTTATACTTTTTCTTCACATTTTACTCCTCTCCATATATTCCATGGTCAAACCCCATTGGTCTATGTGATATTCCTTGAACACAACACTATATCTCCCAACTCCACACCTTTGCACACTGTCTTTCATGCTGTCAGTTCTCTGCTCTTCACTCCCATTCTTAACTTTCCTCTTTTTTTTCCAGACTTTGCTCGAATCTCACTTCTTATCGGAGGGCATTCTTCCCTATTCCTTGTGACTAGTAGCTTTGCCTCTCAGATTTCCTTCCAAATCTGCATAAACCTCATACATCAATAATGATTATCATGTTCTTCCCTTTAAAGTGTACCTCTTTGGTATTCTGATGGAAGTGGATATCTTCAACATAAAGAAGATCCAACTCACTTCCAGTTGATCAATGATGGGCAGAAATAACTACACCCAGAGAAGGAACACTGGGAAGTGAATGTAAACTGTTAGCACTACTGTCTATCTACCCAGGTTACTTATACCTTCGGAAGCTAATACTTAATGTGCAACAAGAAAATGGTATTTACACACATATATTGTATCTAGGTTATATTGTAACACATGTAAAATGTATGGGATTACCTGTCATGGGGGGGAGGGAGTGGAGGGAGGGGGGGATAATTTGGAAAAATGAATACAAGGGATAATATTATAAATAAAAAAAATAAATTAAAAAAAATAAAAATAAAGTGTACCTCTTTGAGGGAAGGGACTGTTTTTCTTTTCTTTGTATATAACTCTCCTCCATACACCTAGCACATGATAGGCAATGAATTAGTGATGGTTGACTGACAGTGTCAGGGAAAAATTTTATGTACTCCTGTCCTCACATAGTTTACAGCACAAAAACTATACAGATCCAGAGTATAACAAATTAGAACTAAATTCAAAGAAAGAAAGTCTGCTTTGCTCTTTGGTGATTAATGGAAAGTTAGATTTTTGCCAAGCATTGAATAAAATATTGAATTTAGACCAATGAAGAAGGAGAAGGACATTTAAAGCAAGAGGAATAATATGTCTGAAGCTTCTATTATTTAGTTAATCTTGGGCAAGTCAGATATGGATCTAAGTTTCCTCAACTGAAAACTGGAGAGGGCTTGACTCAATGCTGTCCAATTCAACAACCATTTATTGAATGCCTACTACAAGGGACAGTTAGATAGCATGTGGATGGAGTGCTGGGACTAGAGTCAGGAAGACTTATCTTCCTGAGTTCAGCCTGGCTTTGAACATTTATTATCCGTGTGGTTCTGGGCAAGTCAACACTATTTGCCTCAGTTTCTTTATCTGTAAAATGAGCTGGAGAAGTAAATGTCTAACCACTCCAGTATCTCTGCCAAGAAAACCCCAAATGGAGCGAGACAGGGGACACAATTGAAATACTCAAACAATAACAAGGGGCAGTCTTAGTAATTCTGGTTTGGGGCATATACTAGCTGTGGAATATGAGTCAACTCATTCAACTTCTCAGTGCCTCTCTAATAATGTGAACTGTATTGGAAGAGGTCACTTTGCTCTTCCTAAGTCAAACACATGGAGAAATCACAAGTTCAAACCAGAAATAAGCAGACATAGCACTATACTTGGTTCTAGAGCTATGAAGACCAAATATGACCTAGTCTCTGTTTATAAGTTTATATTCATCTGGGGATCAAGTGTTCAATAAATTTTTTAAATTCTACAAAAGTAAGATATACACATAAGTAGCTACGATATAAAATTCATCAACCTAAGTATATCAGAATGATGCAAACAAAATGCCACAGTAATTCAGAGGAAGAAAAGAGATCAAGGTAGCATGGCTCACATTGGAGGGGACAAGGGGATTTGGAATCAGAAGATCTGGTTTCAAAACCTGGTTTGTCTATGTCCTTGGATTGGTCTCATCAGTCTGGACTGTAATTTCCTATAAAATAAAGGTAAATAGGTAGAACAAACAGAAGGTACATTTTTTGGGGATGGTGAGTAGACTAATTTGTCTAGAACAAAGATTTTGTTTAGAAAAAAGCTAGATGATTAGATTGAAACAGTACAATGGTGTCTAGGTTGTAAAGGGCCTGGATGCCACACAAAATAAATTGGAATTCAGTCTTGCTAACACTAAAAATTCATTGAAGCTTTTGTACAAGGAAATTATATGATCAAAATAAGTTTTAGTATAATATGGGTGAAAAATGAAGCAACTAGAATTGTGTGCTATGTGGCCTTTAGCAACTGGGAGACAGTTAAAAAGTAATATATGAAGTAATAAGACACTGAACTGAGATAGTGGTAGTGGAAATGGAAAGAAAGATCTTGTCACCATTTGTCCATCAATAAATCAATAAACATCTGTTAAGTACCACAATGCACCAAACACTATTCCAGACACTGCAGAAACAGATAGAAAGAGTGAAACAATACCTCTTCTCATTTTATCAGAGAAGACGAAAAGTACCTACATAAATATAGAGAAGAGAAATATAAAGAAAATAAATACAAGGAAATTAAGGAAGGAGAGCACTAGCAATTGAGGAAAGCCTTGATCTTTCAATAAAGGAAGAAATTATGAGAGGTGAAAAGGAAATAGATGGAAGATACCCCGTGCAAAAGTAGGAGATGGTAGATAGAGTGCATTGTGTTCTAATTAGAGAGACAACTAGCTTGGCTATACTGTCCACTATGGGAAATAGAGTTACACTTACTTACACACACACACACACACACACACACACACACACACACACACACACACACACACACACACACATATACACACACACAGAGGTTGGAAATATAGAGGGATGTTTCATTAGAAATGCTTTAAAAGATAAATAAAATAGTACATATTTTATCCTACAAGTCTCATAAGGAATCACTGGATTTTGTTGCATAGGGGAAATAATATGGTCATATTTATCCTTGAGGAATATCATATTGGCATATGTGAAGGATGGGCTTAAAACATGGGAGTTTGAGGTAGCATGAATACACATACACACTATACACACACAATTCTTCTGTTAAAGAGAATTTTTCTCCCATGTAGATGAACTCTTCATTATTTATTCTTCTTTGTGCGTTTATGATAAAGTTCATTTTCTCTCTAATTAATTAAGTGGATGGAATATCCTAAGATAAATTAGAAAATATCTATGCATTAATTACATTTAGTAATAGGAGAAATAATCACTATTTGGGGCAGCAGAAACAAGAAAATGAGCTGGTTTAAATGACTTCTTAATAATTATGTATTTTCTACATGACAAGCGAGAGGGTAGGACGGAAAGAATACTAGAGATGGAAGGGCTAGGAATTGAATTCAAATCCTGACCCTGATGCTTCCTAACTATATGACCATAAACAAACCATGGAACATTTTTGTCCCTCAGTCTTCTCAACTGCCTCAAAGGATTATTGTAAGTTTAAATGAGATAATATGTATAGATATATACATATCTACATCATATTTATATAACATACAAATATATAAATAGTGCAAGTTATAAACTTCATATAAACTTTGTTCATTATTATTTTAGCACTGTTAGAACTAAAAATAAAAAAAATCATACAAGACAACATCTTTTTCTGCAACAAGCTGAAGAGTTAATTGTCAAATAAGATGGCAACATAAAAGCATAAATTAGAAAAAGTAGAACATGCTAAATTCCTAACTGGTGATGCAGAACATATTACCCTTACTTCCTGCATTAATTCTTTCAACAAAAATTAAGTGTGGACTCACTATGTGCTCATCCTTCAATAAGCACTGAAGGATATTCAAACGTGTGTAAGATCTACTTTCACTGAGCAAAGGAGAGAGAGACTCTCTGACCTAGTACACTTTGAGAAGCTGGAAGGTGAGCACAACTTAGGCTATTTCTTGGATAATCAAATAAAGGAGAGGAACCAGTCCAATGGCAAAAAAAAGAGCCTTAACAAAGAACTTTTCAGCATCCCCATGAACTCTGCTAACACTTTTTACTAGCTCTAATTGATTTCCATGCTCCTTTTAGTATATTATTCATCAAAGAATTTTTCCCTCCTAGATTTCCATGGAGTCTGAGACTACGTCTTATTCATTTTTGCATCTCCCTCATCTACTGATGTGGTGCTTTATACTTAGTAGGTATTCAATAACAAGTTCATGACCCTTAGTACCTTAGTGCTTCATGATATGCGCACGCGCACACACACACACACACACACACACACAATATACACAGATACATATACACACATATGAACCAGTATTACTATTACATTGGGAGGTTAGGGAGGTGCTGTCTGCTCTATAATTATCAAAATATTCTTTTATCTAGTGACACAATTGTCCCCCAAAGTAAGTAAATACCTATTTTTATTATATGCACTACATTATCTCTACTTTCATATATCCAAAAAAACATGTTTTCATATGACTTCTTTCTCCTCAATTCAGGAGCATGAATAACACCCACATATTTGTTTGTGCTTTTCCTGTATGAATCAACATCTGCTTTTTAAATGCTTGCTATGAACATCTCAATTTTCAGAAAACAAAGTTTCTAAGGACCAGTTGTTCCATCCCAAACCACTGCCATTGGAGAACAAAACTATATGCTGATTATAAGATGAGAAAATGGCATTATTAATATTAGTATTTCCCAGGAGAAAACAAAATTAAAAGCAAGTCATTTCTCTATAGATAGATGAGTAAAAAATGGAAAAGGTTTTGGAAGTAGGGAGGAAAGCATTGTCATCCTCAGAAAGCTTTTTTTCCCCTGATGACACAGTTGTCCCCAAAAGTTAGAACCACTTTTTTATTATCTGCAGTATATTACTTCTACTCTAGTATTTTGGCATTTGCAAGATATTTGAAATTCGTGGGTGAAAGATGAAAATTCACATGTAGAATAATTAAACTACACAGAATAAGAAAATATGAAAAGAATAAAAATATATTCTCACATTAAGAGTTTGAATGTGAAATGTTCAAGGTCAAAATATATTTTTAAACCCAAGAATTTTTTAGTTCTTTTCTCACATCTCTAGACCCTGGAGTGGGTTAAATTATTAGTACTGGTTTTTTTTTCTCTCCTTAGAGCTGGATGAAGAGAGCTGATAAAGGAAGCATAATAGGACAGAAACATGTGAGGCAGTTTAGCTTTCTATGAGACAACACCCAATTCAATTAACCACCTTAATTTATGATATAACCTGGATTCTATTTCCTCCCACTCCAGACCTTCTTGTCTTTCCATGTAAACCTACATTTGGAATATATGAAAGCCTAAATCTAGGAATATTATTCTATTATTTGCTGAATTCAGCTGCCTTCTACAAAGAATAAACACAAAATAATGAGATTCCTTTCTTATAGGTTCAATCCAGACTCTACTTTTGATGAAGATTCTAATTATAGACACAAATTGATACTAATTCAAAAAACATGCAGTTTCTGGCATCCATTGCCTGTCAACATTTTTTGTATTTTTATTTGTATTTTGTAATTGTTATCAAACTGCAGAATGCCATTTTATATTTGGGCCAATGCTGAGGTTTTCCCAAACATAATAGTAATTCACATTTTAAAAAGCTTGGCCCAATGATAAAATTATGAAATTTATTTAGTCAAAGACTTGTATTTGCTGACCACTGACTGCTCTCTCTTTCTCTCCCTCCATCCTTCTCTCTCTCTCTCTCTCTCTCTCTCTCTCTCTCTCTCTCTCTCTCTCATACACACACACACATAAATATATATATATATACACACCCTGTATATATATATATATACACACCCTGTATATATATATATATATATATATATATATATATATATATATATGGCCTATGACAACATTAAACAAGAATATTTTTAAAGAGTTGCCTCTCACTATTGCTACTTTCCTAGTCTAACAGGATCTCTTCTTCCTTAACAATATTGCTTTGACACAGACACATCTTGCCCAGACTAAATATGGGTCAAATGACCTTTCTTTAGACTAAAATGAATCTGCTTTTTCCTCATTCTCTATAGTTCTCCAATGTATTTTTCCACATCCTCACCTTAATATTAAAGAAATCCCAATGAACATTTTAATATTTTCAGCAACAAAAACTCAGGATTGCTGACTAGTGAAAAGGACAGATATAATAAACTAGCTAACCTCACAGGTAAATCCATATGCCACCAAACAAAGCAAAAATAGATTGCTGTATAATTCATGTGTATATACATACATGTATATTTCTACATACCCAGTACTCATCTAAGATACAAAACCCTGTTTGAATTTCAAATTACTTTATATCACTAAAACTATCTCACTTTTATTAGGCACTGAAGGCCCTCCATGACTTGATTTTAACCTTTCCCAAATTTCCCTCATTTGTCTAAGTCACTGGTTCTCAAAGTGTGGTCCACAGAATCCTGGGGTCTCTGAGATCTTTTCAGAGGGTCTACAAATTAAAAATTAATTTTTAAATTTCCAATATGGTAAATAAATGTGAATGTAACCCACATAAAAACATCTTTGGATAGATCCTCAATAATATCTACTAGTACAAAGATACTCAGAACAACAGTTTGAGGATCACTGGTCTAAGCAAATCCTCCCAGCAAGAGAGATTTTGTCTGGTACTTGGCTGCTTCAGCTCACCACTTAAAAATTTACTTTTCCTCCTCTTTCTGTGAATACCATCATCACTCAAGGCCTTGATCCAGTCCTACTTCCTCTGTGAATCTTGATCAGCTTAACCCACAATAATCTAGTAATATTTTCCCTTTGAACTCTCACTCTATATAAATTTACCATATGAATTGTTCATTTGGTAGACAGTAAATATTGCCTCACCTTTTTAATTATCTGATTATGTGTATCTTGTCTTTCTGCCTAGAGTGTAAGCTCCTTAGAGGCAAAGACTATGTTTTATTCTTCTCTGGATCCTCAGAACTTAAGCATGGCATCTTAAATTTAGTAAATGGGAAGCAACATGGAACAGTGGAAAGGAGGTTAAGTTAGAGGAGCAGTTTTCAAATCTCAGCTTTGCCTCTTATTCCTTGTCTTTCTTATATTCTATGGGTCTCAGTTTCTTCATTTATAATATAGGGGTATGGACTGCATGATATGTTCTTTTCTAGCATTAATGTCTATGAATGAGTATTTAATAAATATTTGCAGATTAATTCATTAATATCCTTGAAGTGAATCCTACTTTTAAATATTGAAACATTCAGGAAAAGGGAAAATAGACCATATTATTTTAGGTTTTGAAAATAGAGCTAAGACAATAGTTATGGATGTTTCAGAAAATTATTCTTTTAGCACTTTTGTGAGGCACCAGGAAACAAGACTACTAGAGAATGACTTTCTAGGTTAGTTCCACAGTATAGCACTCCATAGCTCCCAGAGCTGTTTGAGGCTCCAGGCTCCATATGTCTCAAACACAAACCAAGTACCAAGGATAGGTTATCAAATATTTGCAGTGGCCACTCTCTGAGGGTACTCTTGACTCCATTAGTCATAGCTACCTGATCCCATAAAAGAATATGAGAATACAAGAGACATTTTAGAGCTCATTCTTTCCATAAGCCAAGGAGAAGAAAGAATATGTTAGGTACTGGAGAGATGAGAGTAACAGAGAACTCTAAAACAATCATGGTTTTGTGGGAAACACTCAATGTAGTGTTTCATTGTGAGATCAGGATGGACATCCAGCTCGGAGGACATTCAGCGAGTCCATTCTCTGGCTTTTTTTTTAAAAAAAGTGTCTCCTGGCTGGCATTTGGAAACCACTTTTGTCACTCTGACCCTTTCTGGTTTGAGTGTGTAATTGGCTTTACTGAGGCTTTTTCTCTTTTTAATATCCAACTTCAATGTTCCTTTGAGGATCAAGCCATTATCCTTCATTCTAGCACCTTTTATAATTTCTTACTTTCTTTTATGTCTGGTGTATACATTATGTTAAAAGTCAGGCATTAGTATTTTCTGACAGGCTGCTGCTCCATGTATTTCACCCCTGATAATTACATTACATATAACATTTACTGTGTTATAATGTAGCCAGAGAGCCCAAAGGAGCATAATGCATTTTTCAAAAAGTTATTTAAGTAGATGGATAAGTCGATTGTAAGTTACAGGATGGACAATTCTTATCTATTTTTCTCTGCACTCCATCCACTGGAATATGATCCACTGAGATTATGCATAAGAGTTTCCATGAGTAGGAGTGGGGCTGGAGGTAGAACACTTGTTTCGACTACTATGGCAAGTATTATGCATGCATGCATGCATACATACATATACACACATAGACACATATACATTTGTCAGAGACCTCCTTTTCTCTGCCTCTTCACCAGTACATGCATATTCTTTCTATAGCTAAAGAATGCTCTCCTTAAGCACTGTAGTGATTCTTCACATGGAACACAAGAGATTACTCTTAGGGCTTATGATTCCTCTGGGGGGATAAATTTCACTCCCTAACCCTCAAGTTGCATAATGTTTTATGAGAATGAAAAGAAAGAAAAAGTTGAGTAGGTCTAGGTTTCTAGGAGTAGTGACAGATTTTATGGCTTCATTATACTTACTGAAGTATATTTTTTGGTGTTATCTCATTTTTATCTTCCTTCTCTCAAACATCCCTCTTCTGTTCCATTTCATTTGATCTTATCCCTTTTCTCATCTTTTCCCCTCCCAAATTCTGGAATTTCTTTAAACCCTTCTTCTCTATAGTTTAGCCTAATGATCCAGAATCTATCTAAATACAAACTGTCATAGGATAAATGCTTTGTTGAATAGTACTTTGCTTCCCCATACCAAGCATAGAACATCTTATAGAATCAGCTCTAAAGATCAGCTCCAAAACTGCCCTGACTTTCCAGGGAATTCTTCAGAATGAGGTAATATTATACTTGGTAAACACAGACACATGTGTATATATAGACTTTATATATCTATGTGTATATAGATGTATATGTGTATATGTACATCCTTATATCTATAGACACATATATGCACCGTACATGTATACTTATATGAGTGAAAGAGAAATAATTAGCTGAGAGAGAGATTGGAGTGGCACATTATAATAGAGATCAAATATAAAACTACATGGAAACAAAAACATATGATGACTATTAGCTAGAAAGAAGACCAGAGAGAACCAGAACACAGATTGGCCACTTTTTGTTTTTCTTTGTGAAGAAGGCGTATACTAATTGGATCCACTTAAGCAGGTATCACTAAAGAACTCAATTTTAGCTTCTCATCGAATCCCCAAATTTCAAAGTTGTAAGGAAGATGACAATTATTTTGGTTCTGTGATAATACTTGCCATCCAAGGATCAGTCTAGGCCAGAACGTGGAAAGGCTTATCATCAGGTTGGCCACAAAGTCATGAATTTTTCAGCCACTCTAAGACTTCTGGCTCTGTGGTGGAAGGGTTATGATACGCTTCAGAGGAGAATGATTAATGATGGATCCATACTAATGAAAGAAATCATGGATGCTTGATATAGTGGAACAAGAAATTGGAAAAAGGACATCTAGTTCTAGATAACTTATCATACAGAAGTTCCCTCTAAAACATGTCCAGTTAGGTACCTATAACCTAACATATCAAATCTAAATTCCTCTTCTTTGCTTTGAAGCCCTTCTATGATATGTCAGGTTGCTGAATTGTTTCACTAGTGGCTGACTCTCAGATACTGGAGTAGTTTGCCATTTCCTTCTCCAGCTCATTTTACAGATGAAAAAAATGAGGAAAACAGAATTAAGTGACTTGTCTAGGGTCACACAGCTGTCTCAGGTCAGATTTGAATTTAGGCAGATGAATCTTTCTGACTTTCAGGCCTGGTGCTATCTCTACTGCATGGACATGCTGTATTAAAATTAAAATCTGATCTGTCATCTAAGATCCATCTCAAGTCAAATTTTTTTTCTTGAAGTCTTCACTAATTTCTCCAATCATTACATGTAAAAGAACTTACATCTTATGGAACTTACAATCTAGACCATATAAAATAGGAGCCAATTACTTATTAAGTTATACTGACTTCTATTGCTTTACATGTATTGGCTTATTTGATGGCAGGCACCAAAGCAGGCTTCTGCTTCTGTCCTGCTTAGATTTCCTCCACAGTGCCTAGCAAACAATCATGTATGTGTTCAACAGAAAGTAATGAAATATTCTTAAGATGAAAGATGAAGATCATGGACAATAGGGCAACTCCTCTCCAGAGGCAAGCTAACCAGGAAAATGTTTCATATTAACACCACTCAAGCAGTGCCATATAAATAACAATCACTTTCTCCTCAGAAATTATTTTCATTCAGGTCATTTTTACAAACTGTTATTCTCTCTACCAAAATTTTAATTTAAGTAATAATAAAAAATGGCCCCATTGACACCAGAAATACTGGAGGGGGAGCAACTCCTTTTGAATTTGGGTCTCTCAAACTTTTATGTATTGGTACTGCAATCCCTTGGGAGTCTCCAAATGCCTTGCTGAGTAATCTGTTATTTTAAATTAAGCCACTGACATTCTGTGAACTTGAACTGTGAACTGACATTAGAGAGGCAACATGTTCTGTAACTTTTGTTTTTTAATACTTGTTTGGAAATCTTTCAAGACTATAGAGTTCTCCAGTGAAAGAATTTAGGCATCATGGAAAAACTATTCCTTACTGAAACATGTTAAATGGGCAAAATTGTAGAATGTTCATGCAGTCCACGTATTTGGGAACTGCATACTTGAGTACTGAAGACTGATGAGGAAAATATGTGACAAATGGGTGTCATTAAGAAAAACTAGATTCATGAATGAAAAGGTATTTGGAAGAGTCAATTGAGCTTGTTCATAAATCTGCAAACAACGCTCTTCCTTCTCCCCCAAATATTGATGATTCTAAATTTGATTTTAAATCAAATGAACATACATGAATATATAAAAGTTTCTCCTCAGTACACAGGGAGGGAAAGCATACTGTACTCTTGTGTCATTTCTCCATCAAAAGTAAGAATCTGCCTATCATACTTTTTTCAGTTTGTAATTATGTATCGAGCAATCAATCAATAAGTATTTACTGAATATCGACTATGTGAAGGCACAGTGGTAAGGGCTGTGGGGAATACAAAGATGCAAAGTATGGGTTCTGGCCTCAGATTGCTACCAATCTATTTGGGGAAATAATAATTCATGCATATATGGAAATTTAACACTGTAATTCAATATGTGGTAAGTATCAAATGAGTGGTATGACTAAAAAATTTTTGCTCACCTGCTACTTATGTAAAAATGCATTATTTCAAGTAGTTGAAAAGAAATGGTTCATTAAAATTATTTTGACATATTTTCTTCATTTTCAGGATAAATATGTTTTATTCTCATTGGATCTCAAAACTATTTGAAGAGTTTTTCAAGATTTTTCAAAGGAAGGAAGAAAAGCCATCCTAAGATAAAAGTACTACTGAAATGGAATAGGCATTCATAGAGAACTGATAGTAAGTCTATAGAAATTAACTTTTGTTTTCTAATTCAATCAAGGGCATCCCAACTCTACATGTCACACCTTTTCCTGATTACTAGTGAAATGCCAGAAGATTAAAATCACTTGGAAAAAAGGAAGGTTCTTTTAATTCAAAGCCCAGGATACAAAGTGAACCTGTGACATGACATCTCTTTGTACAGCCCAGCATTCCCTTATGCAGAGGTTAGAAGTCAGGGTGCATTTGGAATCACAAATACATCAGCCTGAGCCAATGGAGCATCCCTAAATAGCAGCAATCACCATGCACACTGTCATTACATTAATAATCACTTGCTAATGGGAGCAGTGACAACCAAGATGTGCACTTAGAGGCTCTGTTTACAGGCGGTCCCCAAAGCCTGAATGCCTGCTTTTCTGTGGGTTAGGTTCCAAAGGCCTCAAAGTACACCAGAAAAATCTGCTCGGTATTGTGAAATAAACCATCAAAAGAGGACTGGCTGAAAATTCCTCAGGAGTTTCTGCCCTAATGTCATGGATGGAAGAGTGGACTAGTAGAATACTAAATTGCTGTTCAAAGATGATCAAAGCATCAGAGTAAAGGGAGTAACATTAAAAAACAGTGGAGAAAAAGAAAGCAAATCTCTTTAATAACCAACTGCTCTATTTTTGGCAGTTTTTGCTAATCACCACACATCAAAATAGAATAAAACAGGATAAAAATGTGAAATTCACACTACATATACAAAATATGGGACCACTTTGTGCCTTTCTGTTAGTCATATCTTATAAATCTATGTATGTACAATGCAGATATAGTCACACATTAAGATAATTTGAAGAAAATATTTTAGCAGAAGTAAATGAACAAAAATATCTTACATGCACAGATGAGGTATAAATGTAATCACAAGTACAAGTATTTGTTCTTCTTTAGAAGAAAAAATGGACTTTTTTGAAAACACTAGGGAGAAGTAGTAAAGCTCTTCTGCATTCCTGCAGCTAAGAAATAGTCATATTCATAAAAGTCCCAGATTTTCTGAAGGTTAATACATCCAGCTATTTCAAATTTCATCAAATTAAGCTTTGACAGGCTATCTGACAGGACTGGGTGTCTTGTTAAGTGTCAAAAGGATAAAGCTCTGTCAAAAAGAATCTGATTTTTAAAAGGGAAAATGAAACAAAGAAATAACCAAAAAATATTTTATAAATTGTGGCTCTGTCTATTTAACTGAAGCTAAATAGCTTGTTTAAAAAGAAGGAACAGCTACCTTTACACCCAATAGCATTTTAGGGAATCAGTAGACTGCCTAATTTGAAAACAAGAGCACAACCTTATCACACATTGCTCTGAAACAATTATGTTTAAGAAATTGCTACTCTTCAGCTATGGTTGGGAAATGTTGCCTAAGTGTCACTATGCCTGAAAGCCCCATACTAGGAATTACGTGTATTGCATGGATATTACACGGACTGTGAATGGCATCAATGGGAGTTGCCTAGTCAGATTTGCATTGTAACTCCTGATACAGATGTAGAGCAGATACAATGTCAACAGACTAAGTTGCCTCCCAGCTCCCACCACAAAGAGTCTTGTGAGGACAATAATACTTGTGCGATTTTGGCGGTAACAAGGTTCCTTCTTCTTTCTGATTCACATGCACCAGGAATGGAACTGAACTCCCCTTGAGGGGCAGGAAAGATAAAGAAGAGAGAATGGAACTTGAACCCCAAAGGGTCACAACTTTTCTATAGATGACTAATTCCTTTTTTAATTTTATCATCCTGCATAAGACACAGTAGAGAATATCTATATCTTTAAAAGGTAACATCTCTGGTAATGACATTTGCATATTACTCCTGCCAGGTTTAGAACCCAAGATGTCATTTTAAAACTACTTTAATCTTTAATTTTTCTTTTCCTTTAACCATTAAGAAAATTAACACTACTTCCCCGTCAGTCAACAAAATGGAGCAGAGATTCAAACTTCAATTTTGATTATAAGCCAGGGGAGGGTTCTGCTTGTGCCTGACCATTACCACATTTTTCTTATTGTGTTAGCTAAATTTTAAAATGAAGTAAAAAAAAAAAAGCGTTAAAATTAAGATAGGGAGCTCTTCTTAAAAGCTTATGGAAAAGGGAAAATTTGATTTTTTTAAAATTACATCTTTGAAAAGCTTTAGAAGCAACATGGATTGACTGGCTCTATCTATGAGAGTCAGATCAGATATACATATTTTAATCAGTATATAACACTTTTGATTTAAAAATAAACATTGTCTACCTATCTCCCACAAATTGTTTTTTTTTTTTTAATAAAAGGGGCTTTAGCATTTTGCTCAGTTGGTTCTTAAAAAGTAATAAACAATGAAACTTTTTTATCTTTTATAAAAGCAGAGGGAAGACTATTCTTTGCCCTAGAGGGTTAAAAAAACAAACAATAACAGCACTAATATTTTACATGTAATATTCATTTAAATAAACATCCAATTTTAATTCAAGTTGTTCTGTGACAGAGATTTTTGTTCTAACCAACACTAAGAATATGAGCAGGAAGGCCTTAAATGATGCCATTCTAAAATATCTGAGACTCTATAGATTTTTAAATCTTATAAAGGGAAGTTATGTGGGGATAAGGGATGGGGGGAGGTGTTTATCAATCTGGAATGAGGTAAAGCACACATTTCATTTATTGTCTGGATTACAGATTCTTATTAAACAAACCAGAGCTCATTATAAAATCAACATCAACTTAACCACCATGCCCCCAGGAGGAATGGCAAAAAGGTCACTCCAAGAAATTCAAACAATTTTCCTGCTGGAAGGGCACGATTTTAATTACAGATACTATTAATTAGAGCTGTCACTTGGAAGATTTTTTTTCTGTTAATTATCACAAACTCAGCTTTAAATATGCATTTTTAACCTGCATTTTTTAAATTAGGCATTTCTGCATGCATGTTCAATCTTTCCATTTCATCAATTTTTTATATTTGCATTTCAAAATATATCAAAGGATGCTATGCCTCTTAAAAACTATACATCAGTATGATCTCTGTCTCCCATATAGAACAAAATTGGTATGATATTTTATTTATGTATTGACATTATTTGAGCCCTGGAAGATTTGGTTTCATATATTGATGATCTTTCTCAATGAAATTTCTTAATGAATCCTATCTCTTTATATGACATTTGTAAGGCTTTTTTTTTTCTAAAGTGATTTTTTTTTTGCTTTGAACTAAAGCTGAGAGTCAATTGAAATGGCATTTCCTACATTTACAATCTTGACTCCTTTATAGAAAAAATTCAATGATTATGCCTGTAACTATTTTAGAAGGATCTCTAGTTTTATAAAAGCAATAGCAAGGATAAAAATTTTAAAACAAAAAGGAAATTTGAACTGTGGATACATTGAGAAAAATGCCATACACTCAAATACTTGCATGAATAAACACACATGCACAAATACATCTTTGTGTTGAAAATGACATATCAGCTCCCATGTGACATGCACGGATTTGGATTGGCCTATAGGGCTATAGACTCATTTGTAAGAAATACATTTTAGAGCAATATGAGTATTCCATCTAAGGAGGAGTTGCTGGAAGTGGGAAGGGGAGGGTCCTTTCTGAAGAAGGAAAGTAGCACCTTGATTATATTTTTCATAGTAATCTTTACCACTTGATACCCAGTTTGATTATGATGATGGAGTGATAATTAATGAGTTCATAATTGGAAACTATTTAAAAGGACTCTTGCTCCTAAAGTCGCCTAATAAAACAAAGCCTAAAATATGATGGAGGGAAAAATATACATGTATATGCATTTCAGTGAAACTTTTAAAAATGCTGATAGAGCAAATTACTTTTCCAAATGGGTAAATATCCTAATTATGTTTTATATAAAAATAAAACAAATGTCCTGAGTTGCAACTATTTTGAGCAAAAGCTTCATGTTTGTATTCCTAGAGTTACAGAGTTGAACACACATTTTCAATAAAGATCATTATTAATCATGAAATTTGTATGTCAAAGCCTCCAAAAAACATAGTGGGGTTTTTGTTTAATACTCAATTGTTCTAAATCTGTCTTTTTCATATTCCCATTGGTTACTGATTTATTTCACAGATTTGCCTGTAATATTTCTGTATTACTCTCACACAGCTGCTACCATTGTTCTCATGGAGAATTCTTGGTTTACCTCCCATCTATCAGCATTATATTTCACTTTATTCGAATAATGGCAGAAGGTGGCAACAGATCGGGTCAAAAGATCTTTTCATAGAAGACCCAGAGGAAGTTGATGATTTAAGAGACATCTTCAAATATCTACATGACCAATTTATCATGCATCTCTAACACTTTTCATTAATAGTGGCCAAACTAAGAAAGATTATAGATAATACATAATTCATGGATTGTATTTTTTTCACATTTCTAATTAGCAACTAGCTTTCACAGCTAACAGGAGAATACCCAAGAACAAGCATAAGATTAATATAGAGCAGTAAAGCTGTAGTTATAATATATTTACATGAATACTAATGAGAAATTTCATATTATCATCATCAAAGAAACTAAACTACAAATACAGAAACAATTGCTGAGAGTGAGCAAGGGACTTAAACCACTCAAATAATCTGTTTAAGTGACTGATAAAGTTAGAATGTATAAGAAAAAAAATCTTTTTTTTTTTTTTTTTTTTTTACCTGGTAAGCAGCAGTGGCATCAGAGCCTGAATCAGCTCCTAGTGCTGAAAGCTTCTCCTTCAGCTTGTGATGAGAACTATGGCGGAGGCAATAGAGGACCCCTGAAGCTAGGAGGACCCCAATGATGCAAGCAATCGAGATCAGGGTGAGAATGATGAATTTAGTAGAGTCTTCTTGCTCTACTCCATGAGGCAAAAGCTTTAATTTGCTTTTCTGCAGAAAAAAAAAAGAGAAGGAAAAAGTTTATCAATACTTGGTAAATCATGACTTCTTAAAAGCAGATGAGAAAAAAAAAAGTTTAAAATTCAAAGGAAAGTTAAATTCAGATACAATGCAGAGCTACCAGTAAAATGCAATGTGGGGGGGGGGGAGGTATAACTTCAAACTGAAAAATGAAAAGTTTCCAAGTATTTGTTACAGAGTTAGATATTTGAGAGAGGAAAATAAAATGTGTAATTTTTAATGGAAGTATTATTTTTCAAACTAAAAATTCTTTAAGTGTTTGGCAGTTGATTTGTTTTCCAAGTAAAATAAAGTAGCTAGCTGCTCACTTCTTATAAACAGTTACAAGCAATTTGGGGCAGTTTGTCCATCTCATGCACAACAAATATCTAGACTATTCCAATATAATCCTATGGCTAAAATTAGTAAGAGAAGTAAAATAACATTCTGTACACAATTATGTGTAGCTGATATTACTAATTGTTCTTTATTATTATTATTAATAATATAGTTAACATGGGAAATCCCTATGACTCCATGATCTTCCTTCCTGGAAAGTGTTTTTCATTTAGTTTCAAAATTGAATCTGAAAGAAAACACTTTCAAGTCATTGCTCCTTTTAGTTAATAAACACAAATTCATGTGTCTTCCATGGATCTACTCAGATACTGCACATGTCTTTCCATTCTGCACTTTTGCAAAGAAGGAATTAAAAGAAAAGGGGGGAGGGGGATGTCAGTCTTGAACTCCAATCTTCCATGGTATATATAAAAAAGTAACAGAAAGGTTCCCAACTTCTTCAGTTTTTTCTTTCTTTCTTTCTTTCTTTCTTTCTTTCTTTCTTTCTTTCTTTCTTTCTTTCTTTCTTTCTTTCTTTCTTTCTTTCTTTCTTTCTTTCTTTCTTTCTTTCTTTCTTTCTTTCTTTCTTTCTTTCTTTCTTTCTCTCTTTCTCTCTTTCTCTTTCTAGGAGATGGGGAGCTAGTAGTGGGAAATGCAGAAATATGAGAGAATCCTTCTGGTGAATTTCACTTGTCTCCATGTGCTAAAAGTTGTACCATAATCTCCCCTCATTAGCTTCATTATAAGGTATATTAGCAACAATTAAAAACGCAACATGAAAATGAAAAGACCAGGCACGCAAATTGCAGCAAGACTCATTTGGCCAGCATTCCCCTTTCACAATTACCAGGGAAATGAATTGAAAAGCACGCCCCTGCCTCAGTCCTGGTTGCTACAAGATGAGAACAATTAACAAACTCCTTTCCACCACCTAATTTCGCGTGGTAACAAAATGGATTTTTCCCCATGAATGCCTAGCCGGCCTATTCATTATCTCTCTTCTATTAGTAATTTTCTGCTCCGTATTCAGCTAGCCAACTCTTAATTTCCTCCTGTCTTGCAGTGTACACAGTGCCTCTTATGTCAGGCCGGGTCCATTTTTATCTTGTAATCATAAAGGCCACCAAAGCAATTATCGCTGGTCTTGACTGGAAAAGCTGGTCATTAATTAGCCTCCTTTTGCCTTCAGTACAGCGGATTAGCTAGTACTGGGGCTGAGTTAATGGAAACGCGGGTTCAATGAGAAAAGACTCCCAGATTTTCTTGCCTGGATGCGCTGTTCGAAGGAGGATTGTTAGGCTTGTAAACCACGGGTGGTGGATGGAGGAGATCGAGAGAGCGCGCAGGAGAAGGGTGGGGGTGCAGGAGCAAAGAAAGGCAGTGGGAGCGTAGAAGAGTGCAAAGAGAGAGAGGGAGAGAGAGCAAAAACGAGCAAGCGAGACAGAGAGAATAGGAGAGCAAGCGAGAGAGAATAAGAGAGCAAGCGAGAGAGAGAGCGCGAGAAAAAGAAAGACAGCGAGCGAGAGACAGAAAGCGAGAAGACAGCGAGAGAGAGCGGCGCTAACACTGAGCCAAGTCGAGGAGCCCAGAATGGGTCCGCCAAGCATATGTGGTCTACAAAGCCCTTTCTCAGCTAGCTTTCAAGCTTGCAGCCCTCTCCTCCATTGCTGCCAGTGTTTACCGTCCAAGACACCCACTCCCATCTCTTCCAGTCCCCTCCTTCTTGCCTCTCCGCCTCCAACCTTTTCCTTCCTCGGGACCCACAACTGCTTTCAGAAATGTCACTCCCAGGAGCGGACCAACCCACTACCCCAAACGCAGCAGCCACGCTCTCTCCCCATCTTCCTCTCTGATTTCCCCATTCCTCTCCTTGCAACCCTCCCCCGTCTTCTGAAACTCCACAGAGAAAGCCCGAACCAAAAACATAAATAAGTGTCCAACCTCCCCCTCCCTCCCCCCCCCCCCCCTTCCCGCACAAACAGAACGCCGGACGTATGGAAGGGCGGGATGGTGGGTGGGCTGGGGACTGGGAAGGTGGGGAGGGGGAGATTCCGCAGCTTAAGCCAAGCCAGTATCTTAACACGCCTAGCACCCAAACCTCTTCAGAGCCTGAAGCCCGGCTGGGCTGGGCTTTGGAAGGCTTGGGGGCGTGGGCGTGGGCGTGGGCAGGGGGAGCAGTCAAACTCCTCTTCCCTGCGAGCTGGGCTCCTCAGCTCAAGCAGCAGAAGCGGCAGCAACAGCAGCAGCTGCTGCTGCTGCCGCCGCTGCCACCACGGCCACATCCACCGCCGCCGCCGCTGCCGTCTCCAGGACTTTCTGTCTTCCTCCTCTTGCAGCTAGCGGCATTTGATTGTTCGGGTCTGCCCAGCGGTACATTTAAAGATGCAGGAGCTGAAGAACCACCCTCCCTCTTTTTCCACCTGCTTCTGCATCCTCTACACCTATGCAGGAGAAAGGCTGATGCAAATACAGAATAGAGAGTAGGGATTCTAGAAATGTTTGTTTGCTTTTCTTTCCAGAAGGGTGAGGGGAGTGGAAAGAAAGCATGACTTCCCCAGGCCCCTACCCACATCCCTCATACCCTCAGTCCCTCCCTAGGGATTCTGGCCGTAGTTGCGCAAGTCTAGGTCCGGGGGTGGGGGGGTGGGGTGGGGCGCAAGGAGAAGCAGCGGCTTTTGGCTGCCCAGGGGACCCTAGGAGATGTTAAAAGTCTCTCTTCCCGCTACCCATCCCAGATTAGCATTTCTGTGAAAGGACTTTCTGTCCCGCTTTGGGTGAGAGGTCAAAATCTACATCTAAATGGAGGGATATTTTGAAAAATGATGGTTTCCCCTGAGTCACCCCTCCCCCACCCATCTTCCCTCCCTTTTTTTTTTTTTTTTTTTTTTTTTCCATTTTCATCTCCCCCCCTCTCTTCTCCCTCCCGGAGTTAGGCTTTCTCTGTCACTAAATCGCCCTGCCTTGGACCAGCACTGGCTACTAGTGCCTTCTTCTCTGGGCCTTCAGTCCTCTGTTTGTTCAGAGCTTTTCCTAACCGGCTTTCCATAGCCAACGACCTGCACAGTCACTACTGTGAAAGGAAGATGCTGAACCCCACCATTTCCCTTATTCTGCATCTTCCCTTGGCATTTAATTCGTCCAATACGTCTCTTCTATACTAGACTGACAAGGGGATCATAACAAAGGAAAACACATACGCCAATGGGTGGGGAAAGATACCCAGCTGCCCACCAACAAATAGAGATAGACACTGTAATGCATGCATGTACGAACCCAGAGATATCTGCACATGAATATGTAAAGGCTTCCAGGCATACAGATTTACTGATATTCTCGCAGTAATGAAGATATTATGAGCAAAGACCAATGGATATCTACACATTCACATAATGTTGTTGCAAATAGAAATATCTATAGATACTGCATACTGCCTTTTTCTGCACATACATGGAGAGGGATTTAGAAGTTCATGTCACTATGCATTTATATTTGTCCATATAGATAGATAGATGCCAAGGAAAGTTGCTTGCTAATAAATATTTCTTACTCCTCATGTTTATTTGCATGTGGTATCATGCAAAGAAGTTCATAGTTGGGAAAATATATGCACATACTATCTTATTATTTGCACGACGTAACATCTATAGAGATATATACGGATTTTTCCAAGCATTGAAAAATCAAAGTTTAGCTCTCTTATTTAGAAGGGTCTAATGTAGCCATGGCAGTGGGGAATAAATGTGAAAGGAATGCTACAATAAATTTCATTGATTTTAACCCTTTAAACAACAACAAAAATAAAATAATAAATGGTGATTATCTAAAATTAAGAGAAAAGGCAACTAATATAAGTAGGTTGCATTTTTCACTGGTTCCTGCTTTAAAAAAAAAAAAGGCAAAAGCAAAAGCAAAAAATAAAAATAAAAATAAAAACATTGGAACAGGAAATTGTCATCTTATCTTTAAAAGTGACATTTATATACTTCTATCCCCTCTGCTAGCTCTGAAAAACACTGACGTTTTTGCACTTCTCAAAAATATAATCCTGAATTTTGTGTGTAGTAAGGAACCACCACTGCAATTGTGAAGGTCTTCCAAAGCTGTAACTTTTCAAAACTGCTTTTCAAGGAGCTGGACCCCAATCTTTTGGTGTTCCTATGTTCAATGGAAAACAAGGTCTTTGGCCTCTGATTCTTTGTATTGACTAGCAATTAATTGGCCTTTACTTATTAGCAAACAGCTTTTCCCCTCCACTTTGTCGGGTCTAGGTGGAGATTCCATCTCCCTACTCTACTGAATCCTGGAGCCTGACTGTTGCTCTTTGGACACAGAGAGCTTGGGATTTGTTTAAGAGGTCAAATAAAAATGTCAAGGATAGTGATGCTGAAAAAACTGGGACTCTCCTACATGCGTCTCCTCGGACCTTCTCAGCCTCCCAACTACCCTACGCTACATCCCTAGCAATTTCTTATGGCTTTGGAAGGAGAATGGAAAAAGGAAAAGGGGAGGAGGCAAGACAGGAGGTGAGGAAATATAACAACCTTTATTTTACATGTTCTTAAATTGCCCTCAACTCCCTGCTGTCTCCAGGGACTGACTGTTCTGTCCCTAGAAAAATCTCAGTCCAGTGCACCCGGCAGGCAGGGACCAGAAAAGTGTAGGCAATTCTGACGTAGCAGAGAAAGGACTTTTTTGAGAGAGAGCACGACTTCAGCTCTGTTTGGAGGGCTCGAAGGAGAGAGGGGAAGAGAAAAAGACTGTACATGAGAAAAAGAGAATGAGAGGGAAAGGGAAGGGGGGGTGGAGAGAGAGAGAGAGAGAGAGAGAGAGAGAGAGAGAGAGAGAGAGAGAGAGAGAGAGAGAGAGAGAGAGAGAGAGAGAGAGAGAGAGAGAGAGAGAGAGAGAGAGAGAGAGAAAGAGAGAATGAGAATATTAATGGAAAAGACAGGAGAAGCGCTATGCTTGGGTTAAATTCTAAGTGTGTAAAGGGAAGGCGGGAGGTTGAGGGTGGGGGGCGGCGCTGTGGGAGGAGGAAGGGAGGGAGTTGGCTAAGGCACAAACACCTTAAGTTAGTAGGATATTAAGTCCTGGGAAGAGAAGCCACTTAGGCCGCGGCTCTAATTTCATGCAGGCCCACTTCTCCGACAAATGGGAGGAAGTTATGTCTAGAGTTAATGAAATTGCAGATCTCAAACCTATGTCCAATACACCTGGAACACAGCAAATTGCAAAGGCCCTACCTGGCTCCGAACCGCACGGGGCAGGCACGTGGGTGGTAACTAGAGGGGGCGGAGAATAGGAAACAAAATACTTCATCCAATAAACAGCAGGTCCGAATCTAGCAGAGGAATCCAAGAGGGGAAACATATAAGCTGCTTTAAGAACCCCCCCAAAACTAGTTCTTTACTATGACAACAATAAATTTAAAGATAAAGAAATTGGGGTATTTTTGTTCATCTTTTCTGAGGCAAAGACATAGTTCAAATTAAATTAGAGACATTTTGGTTTAAAGAAACCCTTTCTGTATAGAAATAAATTTACCCTCTATTTGACTTTCATCCTAAATCATCTATCCCTAAGCAAGCATCTCAGTGAAGGCTCTGGGATTGGTTGGTTTTCTTCTCTTAAACTTCAGTTTCTTTCCTCTTAAGATGATCCCAACCC
The DNA here is from genome assembly GCF_048593235.1 of Sminthopsis crassicaudata. Classification (NCBI taxonomy): domain Eukaryota; kingdom Metazoa; phylum Chordata; class Mammalia; order Dasyuromorphia; family Dasyuridae; genus Sminthopsis; species Sminthopsis crassicaudata. The sequence continues at coordinate 82,604,582 of NC_133621.1, read as the reverse complement.
AAAGAAAACCCTGGACTAATTAGAGACTTTCTGTCAGTCTTGACATGAAACTGAAAGAAAATGTTTAAATATTTATGAATTTGACATTTACAGGCAGGTTTCTTTTAAAATCACAGCACCTCTAACTGCTATATACTACTCAGTTTAGGGAAGAGCTGGGGACAATGGGTATGGGAAGATTGGAGACAGAGGGAGGAAGAAGAGAGAAAAGAATTAGAAATCATCAAAAGCAAAGATATAAGTATAAGAGAGTATGAGAGAGAACTTCTTTAACAAATACATTACACACAATATACATGCATGCATATGCACACATATTTGCATATATATTTTAATTTATATGTGAATTTAGCTAATTATTCAATTTATTCAGGTGTGCATTAAAATTGCACAATGAAATATGCTGAATCTTAATAGTATATCATGTTATAATGAATTAACCAATTTTTTAAAAAAGATTCTAATCACATTAGTTATTTCTTCTATTAAATTACAGAAGTTTGTCAAAGTCTGTAACTTTGAATAAAATGAATTGTAATAAAAGTTGTGGTGAAATAATATTACCAGCCTAGCTAAACCTATAGAAAATTGCTCATAAAAAAATGAGGATGCATAAGATTCAACTCATTTAAATATTGACCTACAGAAACTTGTATTATATCATCTTCCAAATCTAAATGACATAGTCAACTGTATATTTTAAAAAATACCATGTTTAGAGCTTTATTATCTTATGAGGTTTTACAAGAGAAAAAAGATCATGAGCCCAAATATCACACTGAAGCATCTATAAAAGTTCAAAACTTTGTACTTGTTGCTTTATAGTAATATTATTCTACATCCGGTATACTGTTATGTCTCTAATGATATCAACAATCTATCAGTCTTTTAGAAGCAAATACTAAATTTCTTTAACAAGGATATTTAACATATTGTAGTCATTGTTTCCCTTTTCATAATTCAAAACCTGATCTCTAGTATTTTATCAGTGTTGTGACAATTTTTTTTACATAGTCTGCTTATGTAATATTCTAAAGTGAAAGTTATTCAGAATCTTTATTATGAGTGGGCAAATTGTCCATAGACTAAAAAAAAACAAAAACAAAAACAAAAAAAACCCCCAAAACATCATCTGCACATTACTTGGGGATTTCATTCCTCATTCAGTAAGGCCTTTTTCCTTACTGGGACTGAGGCAGGTCAAGATGGAGGAGTTTTCAAGTGACCAAATAATAGTAAATAAGTGACCAAAATGACTAAACTTTATAATATTTTTAGTCTTAAAACCTTTTGGAAAGTAATTTTTTTTTTAAAGCTGTTAAGTGAACTATTTTTAATTTGGAATTTGCCACAGAATTCTAATAAACGAGAGAAGTCAGGCGGAAATAATCATGTATTAATTCTCTGCATTACAAAATCTTTTCAGAAGCTATTATCAGAGCAAGAGGCATTGTGGTCTGAATTCGGGGTGGGAGCGATCCTTTGTGCATCTGAAAGCCATTGTTCCTTGGTGCAGATGAAATTCTACTTGCAAATCTGCCATTCAAGTAGAAAAAAAAGACAGAGAGGGAGAGAGAGGCCTATTTGAACCAAAGAAAAGAATTCTACAGGAAAATGATTATTCTTAACTATAAACTTTTATGAAAATAAGTTTCAGACAAGCTTTTTAAAGGGATGTTTTTAAAAGAGACTGGGAATGACACTGAAAAACATAAAAGATTATAACTTGCTTAGTTGTCACCTTTAAGCATTATCAAAACAGCTTTGGGGAAATGCATTTCAGTTCTAAGGTAGCTGAGAAGATTTTTTTTGGAGTTGGATTTTGTTGTTGTTGTTGTTGTTTTTTGAAATCACTCACATGAAATGTTTGTGGTAAGATTTGATAAACAACACATTGTCTAGGTTATTTTAGAGAGAAAACAGACAATCAGCTTGGCACAGGTCGAAATGGATAGTTCTACCAAATGGAAATGCGCTCAGAGGCATCTCTTAGATTTACTGCCAGCATCTTTACTACACTCAAAAGCAAGGCCAGCCCTAAAAAGTGTTGCTCCTTTCTCCTGTCTCTTAATTCTTTTATTTATAGATGTCTCCAGTCTTTGAGTCAAAGGAACATAATGTTTGGGGATACAGCAGGGACATTCTTTTCTGCAAGTCTTCTGTAGCTTATATATCTTTTTTTTTTTTTTTTAACACTATACCTTGGACTAACATGCTATCCTTACTAAAAATGGGGAGGAAGGGGAAGTGTTATTACCTCAATCCCTACTAATAACAAGCTCTCTTCTAGGAAAAAGAGTCAGGGATTGAAATTCTCATCTGGAGGACAAGAGCCATCACCTTCAAAATTTCTCTATTTTTGCTATTAGCTTCCTGCTAGAGTATCACTTGAGACAGATGTCAGTTGAAATGGAGGGTCAATTCTAGGCTTTTCCTGGGTGAGGTTGAACTCAAATGGAATGGTGCATTCTTGTGGTCCCCTCCTCCTTATTATTATTATTTTTTTTATAATGCTCCATAGAAAGGTTGGAAAGATTAGACCACATCACTGAACACAAAAGGTAGATGGCTTCCTGGGACCCCCAGCTTATTCACATCACTGAGAAAGGTCACCCCAAGGAGCCGAGGCCCTATTCACTGGTCTCCGTACAATGCTGCTTGCCTCCACCTTCCTCCACGCCACAAAGCTGGTTAGGACAGCTTCGGATCCACTGGAGGGATTAATAGCCCCAACAACGAATGGATCAAACCAAGAATTCTTTGAATTCAACAAGGCCCCAGCAAGCAGCGGCTTCTCCTTGCCCTATTCCCATCCTTATCCTACCCTATCTTTATCTCTCTCTATCTCCACCTCTCATCTACTTCCTGATTTCCAAAAGACCACAAAATTGAACTGAAGTAAGACTTTGGTTCATTTTTCTTTCCTCCCAACCCTCTTCCCTAAGGAGCAGCCTAGATATTTTCAAAAGTATCTTCAAAAGAAGATATACTTACAAACAAACAAACAAACAAACAAAAAAAGCCATGTCATCCCTACTCCTTTTCCCAGCTTTTTTGATATTCTTTCTCATAAAGCACTCAAAACCTTGAACCCACGGAATAAGCATATAGACAGCACTTAAACATTTTTTTAAAATGGTTACAAAGTAGTCTCCGATTTCAACTATTTTCCATATATTTTATCTTCATGACTCATTCAGCATTTATAGCCTAAACATGTGCTTACTTAAAAAGAACCCTGGAAGCACCCAGACACCCTCAGAGGCTGGTGCTAGCGCTGAGACCAGGAAGGAATTGGAGCATTAACTACCGGTTGTGCTCCCAATGCTCCTCACTCTGCTTTTGGGGCTTGTGACAGAAGCGGCTCTGAGAACCACTGTCTCTCTGGGTTGTTTCCTCCAGCTGTTTATACCCACAAGCAATCAGGGTGATCTGCATCAGCCCCAGAACGGATTTTTTTAAATCATCATTTTTAAAAGAGCAGATGAGAAAGGAAAGAAAGAATGGAGAGGTGGCGGTAGCGACAGCAATGCCATCCTAGGGGAAAGTGCTCTGCATCCAAACATCCGTTTCCTTCTCTCGAAAAGAACTCGGCAGCCTCCAGAAGGCACACCCGAGGACGTCAGCCGAGCGGCATCCAAGGCGTCACTGCCCAGAGCAAGTCCGGCTAGCTGAGAAAGAAGCTAACCCAGGGCATCAGGGAGGGGCAGAAAAGGGAGAGGGGAGATGTGTGTGTGTGTGTGTGTGTGTGTGTGTGTGTGTGTGTGTGTGTGTCCCATTTGTTTTGGGGAGAAAGGAACACTATGTGGGGAGGGGGTTTGGAGCTGCTAGGTATTTTCACCAAGTGCACCAGAGTAGCAAGTGTGCCAAGGGCTAGACATACTTCTTGGAGTTATGAACTCCAAGCTCAGCCATGCACCCCTGGGAGGAAACGGCGGGAGATTTCTCCACTTTCGGAAACTGCACAGACTGCCTAAATGGAAGATTGAGATTCAGAGAAATACGCTATATTGCCGCCCCCCATTCCCCTCCAAAAATATCCCCTGTTGGGAATTAAACAGGGTGATAATAGGGGGAAAGTGGTCTCTCTAAAACTACAAGTATTTCAACTGAAAAAAAATAAAAAGAAAAGAAATAAAATCCACCACCGCAAAGAGACCTGAGTCTGCTGAAGTTTCTTTCCTAGGGGGTCTAAGGAGGAGCATAGATACTGTGAGTTTCAAGGGAAATTCTTGCTTTGGTTCTGGAGAATCAAGGCTGTGATACTGAAATTCTTCTTCAAAAGGTCGGTGGGGAAAGGGGAACATGGGAGGCTCATAAGGGGAGTTCTTACCCCACAATTAGTGCTCCCACTTTGCCTCCACCTAGCTCTCCATGAGTGCACGCACGCACAAACACACACACACAAGCACACACACAAGCACAACACACACACACACACACACACACACACACACACACACACACACACACACACACACTCCTTTCGTCTCTATCCCAACCGCCCCAAAGGTCCAAGTCAAGGATCCTGAGTCCTAACTAGATGTATTCCGGTGAGAGGTACTGAGGAAAAAAGTAAAGACTTGCTTCTTTCAGTAACACCCTCCCCAAGCATAGACACTAACCCAGATGAAAGGCTTCCAAATCACTTTCCTCTCTGCGTTACAATCCTTCCCCCACACCTCGAAGCCCAGATAACTTCCTGGCCTCCATTACAATGAAGTAAGCTTTCAGTGCAAAGAGGAAAAATAATGCTATACTGTTACTTTTATGGGTGGCGGTGGTGACGGTGGGTGTGGGGAAATAGAGAGGGGATAAATAATCCAGGGGTAAAGATCGGCAGAACTCTGCTTTGGCTCCATCTGACTGCGTGCTGGAAGAACTTTCTGTTCAGAGAAATCCCTTCTCCATTTCCAGCCCGGGCACACCAACTAAATCCCCCGTCTCCTAAACTCTGCCCCACATCCCAGTGAGCATGACTGGACAGGGGTCCGGCCAGGGGCCGTTCTCCTCCTCTGAGTTGTCCTGGGACCTCCCAGACAGCCCCTGATCGGTGTCACACTGTGGAAGTCCCCCCACTCCTCCTCCCTTCTCTCTTTCTCAAATGTTAAGTTGGTCCAGCTAAGTCGAACATCCCCTACCCCTTTTCCATCACCACTGCCACCAGCATAGTACTAAAATCCCGGCAGTCCCTCCTCTTCCTTCCCCACCCCCTAACTCCCATCCCCATGCTCCACATTGGGCATTAAAGTAGAACCCAGAGGGTTTGGTTACCTTATAGCGTCCCGGCGCTCAGTTCCCATCGACGATGGAAGGGACGATGTGGGCAAAAGAAATGGCTTCTGTCCAGAGGGACTAGACAAACACACACACACACAACCACCGTCATATACACTCAGTGATGTTTCCCGGGGAGAAGGGGGGAGATTAAAAAAAAAAAAAAGAAGAAAAGAAAAAAGGAAAACATTCTCCTTTTGGCCACAAAGTTCTTCGCTTCTCATCCGAGACAAAGGTGCACCGAGCGGCGGCGGCAGCGGCGGCTTGCGGCTCCCCCACAGACACCGGCACCGGCAGGCCACCGAACGGAAAGAGGAGCTTCCAGCTCTCCGGAGCAGCGGCCGCGGCACCAACTCCTTTGGCTCCCCGAGGACCCCATCCCCCCAGGGGCGAGGCTCAGGTGGGGGACGGGGTGGCATTGGGGCGCCCTGGCTCTCGTTTCGGAGCTGTCCATCACCACGGCCCGCGTGTGGAGGAGAAATTCCGGAGCGCCTAGGCTCATCTCCTGCTTATATGTGCACGCTCCCACCCAGCCCCTGCCGGTTGCGGCACATGGCCCATCCACCGGTTGCTATAGAGATATCTCCCCCCCACATGTTGCTGACAGCAATTGGCTAAGGGGGCCTGGGCTGTTAATAAACCTTCTCTGGAGTGAGACTATGAATGGACATTGACTTTGTCAGTCATTCGTAAAAAGCTGCAGCTTGGGGGTTTGCTCTGTTTCTTTCTTTCAGCCTTCTTTCTTTCCATTCTGATCTCTTTCTTTTCTTTCATCATTTCAGTCTCATTCTATAGGATAGAAGTTGAAGATAGGACAATGTGTGTGTGTGTGTGTGTGTGTGTGTGTGTGTGTGTGTGTGTGTGTGTGTGTGTGTGTGTTGGGGGGGTAAGGAAGGGCTGAGTGTGGAATATTAAAAATAAAACTCAGGAATCTTGAATACCATGAAGGAGGGGGGAAGAAGGAAGGAGGTGGGAAGTGGGAAAGAGGGAGGGAGGGGAAAGAAGGGAGAAGGAGAGGGGGAGAGAGGGAGAGAGGGAGAGAGAGAAAACATTGTAGAAGTGTTTACAAGTGCTTTTTGCATTCTGCATCATGCATTTTTGACCCCTTTTCCAAATCAAAGTAAGTTAATGTCTGGCAAATGTGGGAAACTAATTTCACTTTTCAAGTTTCTGGAGTTAAAAGAACTAAACGGTTACTTTTTCTGGAAGTAGAAAACAACACAAGGCATTATTTAATCCTGACAAAACTTAAGCAATTACTAAGAACTTGTAGACTTCCCAGAAACATTGCAAAGAGGATTGGTATAGTTAAACAATATTTGACTAGCCCTTAGGAGTGAATTCCAGCAATCTTTCCCCCTATCCCTAATTCTTGTCCTTTCTAAACTCTTCAAGAGTTTTTGCCCAAGCCCACATCCTGGCCAACTTCTTCCAGCTGCAAAGGGTGGGTTAGAATAGAATAGGGGTGGGAGAAAAAAAGGGGAGCAAAGAAAAGTCCTTTCCACTAACCTTTACCACATCAGTTAAAATAGTTGGCTTATGAGTAGAGACTTAAATGAATGAAATTGGCTGATAGGGAGAGGGTCCATAGGGCTTGAATTCCTGGAAGACTAAGCAAAGAGACAGTGGGAAAGTTTCCTACCTTCAGATCAATCCAATTTCATCTCATTTTCCTTGAACCTGCCTTGCAAAAGAGCACCATTGGGAATGAAGCTTGGAATTCCAGCTCAGGATTATCACCAAGCACACCTCATTCTCTTACCTTACTTCCTCCCTGATTTTAAGCCCCTATAACTCATGATCAGTTACAGGTTGGAGCAGCCACTGGGTGTGTTCTTGGCCTCTGCCTAAACAGGGAATAGACCTAGGAGCTGAAAACTCAACATCTGTTTGCATAATGCACTCTCAAAAGCCCACAGCTGCAGAAACAAGGAGAAGAAAGAAAAGAGAGTGTGTGAGTGGGGGGGGGGTGAGGAGGAGGGGGAAGGGAGATCTTGTCAGAAGCAGATGACAAGTCTAGGGAGGCCTCTTTAGTTTCCCCTTTTCTTGAAACATCCCAGTACTCCCCTCTTCCACCCCCTTCCCATTGTTCCCCTGTTTGCTAGGACAGCTGCACACGGCAGGTCTGAGAAGAGGAGAGAAGCCCTTTCCTAACCCCTGACAGCCCCTTTCCTCTCTAGCAATTCCCCTTTCCAGGCCTCCTTAGGCTTCTCCCCAGGGCTCAGCACACTTGCCACCTTCTCTATAAACTCCTCCATTCCATTACCACCTTTGAAACAGCCACCTATCTCCTAGCAGAAACAGGTTCCCCACTGGGTCCCTAGAAACCTTCCCTTTCCTGAAGCTTTTTTCATCTCTTCCTCCTCCCCTTTCTTCCAGTTCAATCCTTTCCAGGCTCTTTCTCATCTTCATCCCAGCTCAGCCTAAAGTTGGACAACAGGTCCCATCCCCACATTTTGCAGATCTCTTTGAATTACATTTTAGGGGAAGGCCTTTAATTCCAATTAGCAGGTTACTTGGTTCTAACTTGTTAGGGTAGTTGTAGAAAAGATGCTGTTTTATCCCACTAGAGTTAGTTAAGATATTTTGTTGGGGATTTGGGGGAATTTGGATGCTTCCAGTATTAGGATATATGTGTGTAGATCCAGCAATTTTTGCTTTAGTGTTGAATCAGCCAGAGGTCACTCTAGGCAGCTGAAGACCCGACTTTGCAGAAGCACAGGCTTATGGGAAGTTAGGAAGGAAGGGAAGTGAGAAAGAGTGTTGTGGATTTTGTGGGTAGAAAATCTGCTTGGTACTAAGGCTTGCCTGTCCACCTTAATAAGATGGGTCCCTAAAAGTCGAAAAGGATTTTCAGTATTTCAAACCCATTATCCTTTCTCTCATCCTTCAGATTCAAACTGGGGCCACCAGAATAAGGGGTTTAGGGAAAGGGAGATGGAGCTTGGAATTTTAAAGCCTTGCACTGAAATAAGAGTGATCACGTTTCTGTTTACTCTCTTTCCGGGAACTTGGGCTACCACCAAAGCTTTGATAAGGTAAGTCTAAGAGTTTTTGTTCTCCCATTCCTTCCCCTGACTGTATTGTCCTGATCTTCTTAAAGGAAATCACTGGCAAGAAATAGCTATTTATGAAAATGTTGTAAAAGGGGGAAAGGATGTAGAAAAGTACAATGGTTTTTAGAAAGTCAATATTTAAAGTGGTTGCTCTTCTTTTCCCATTCTAGTTTCTCCATTTTCCTCCTACCCATTTAGATGGCTTGGAAACTGGAAAAACTCCAATTCCGGGTAGGACTACCAACTAGCTTATGTACCCAATACATGGTGTCTAGGCAAGGAGACAGAAGGCTTCTTCCCCAATTCAGCAGCTTCGGAAATGTTAGCCAGATCAGGAAGCAGAGGGGACAGAGGAAAAGAGAAATGGGGAAGGAAAGACATTGAGATGAAGGACAGGAGAAAGCAGGGAGGAAAGGACTGATGGAGGGGAGGGAGACAGGGAGAAAGGAAAGGTAAGAGAGAGGGGGAAAAGAGGGAGAAAGGGAAGGGCGGAGAGGGAGAGAGAGAAAAAAAGAGAGAGAGAAGAAAGAGAAATAGAAAGAGAGAGAAGGAAGAGAAAGAGAAAGAGAGAGAGAGAGAGAAAGAGAAGAAAGAGAGAGAGAGAGAGAGAGAAGAAAGAGAGAGAGAGACAGAGAGACAGAGAGAGAGAGAGAGAGAGAGAGAGAGAGAGAGAGAGAGAAGAAAGAGAGAGAGAGACAGAGAGACAGAGAGAGAGAGAGAGAGAGAGAGAGAGAAGAAAGAGAGAGAGAGACAGAGAGACAGAGAGAGAGAGAGAGAGAGAGACAGAGAGAGAGAGAGAGAGAGAGAGAGAGAAGAAAGAGACAGAGAGACAGAGAGACAGAGAGACAGAGAGAGAGAGAGACAGAGAGAGAGAGAGAGAGAGAGAGAGAGAGAGAGAGAGAGAGAGAGAGAGAGAGAGAGAGAGAGAGAGAGAGAGAGAGAGAGAGAGAGAGAGAGAGAGGCAGATTTCCCTCCCTCGGCTTCACTTGTAACGAGCTTTCACCATAGCAACAGGATTGGGTGGGGGCCCTAGCTTCTGGAAGCCTATGGCTGGATGGTCAAGGAGAGTTTCTCCTCCTTGAAAACCTTCAGTGCAGTGGGGAGACTTTCCATCACCAGACAGCAAGAGGAGACTTTGATTTCTGGGGGAAGGAGAAGGGACCTGACAGTGGCCAGTGAGTTACCCTTACTACTGGGTACCTAGAGGTCACCACTGCCAGGTAGAAGAGAGGGTTAAAAGTCATTGCTCCCAGAGGAAGGGTAGGAGGAGCCAGAGAGAAGCCTTTGTAGCTTCGGGAAAGCGAAAGAAACCCTGACCTTTCTTCCGAGGTTTCAGATCATAGCTATTGGAAGGGCTCAGGTCAGTGCCCCGTTCAGCAGATGTCTGGGGGCTAGGGGAACAGGACGGAGATTCTGCCCTCTACTTAGATCTCTTTGGGGGGGGGAGGCTGGAAGAGGTGAAAAGCCTGATCAGGACTATAATTCTTGGGGAAGGCGGGAGTGGGGGTCATTATCCTCACAGCTGGGGAAGAGTAACTGAGGTTTCTGGGTGAGGGCACAGCGGAGAGCCGGGGCACAGTGCTGAGTGAATCAGATTGAAGGTGGGGCTCTAGCCTGTTGGGCAGGGGCTGTGAGGAGCCACTGAGGACTAAGGCACAGGCTGCTGCCCCAACTGGCCAGGCCACTCCAGGGGAACAGTTGCTTGTGCCACTGTGCCAGCAGGAGCAGGAGAGTGGGCTACAGAATGTGCTCCCCAAACAGTTTTGCTTGGGTTACAAGGGGCGCTGCATCCCTCACTCACCACAGAAATAAAGAACCTGGTGGGTTTGGAGCTGGACCACCCCCACTCCTCACTCCCACCCCAACCCCTTGAGTCTTTCAAGGAGAAGTGGGGGGGGGCAGAGAATGGAAAGGCAGACAATTGGCCACCAGAGGAGTTACAGTCTCTATCCAGAAACAAATGAAAGCAATCTAAATCTGTCACATGCAGAAAGATCCCCATGTTCCCTGCCAGCCTTCCTGGTCATTCTTTTCCCTCAAAGCAAACTCTCCTGTAACTGGGTGGCAGGCTAACTCTCTGAAGGAATGGGAAGTGAGGTCACACGCTAGGGACCTCAATCCAAAAAAGGCCACAGTAAACCCTTTCGGGTATGATGGTGTTCTCATCTCTCCAGCCAACATGCTTCTTATTCCCCCCTCCTCACACGTCTCATTCTGTGAGGGACTGAAACCAGCCTCCTTCACAATACTCCCTTCACAGCATGATCAACTCTAGCAGGTAGTCCAGAGAACTAGAAACCTACTTTTCCCAAATTTAAAGGTAAAGCCTCTTTTCTCAGTACCAACAGATGGATACTCTGGGCTCTTTCCTTGTCCTCTTTCCACTTGTCCTGACCACAATTCAAACCTCCAGCAAAGCCACAGTTCTTCACACAAACTTCCTTCACACAGGTTAAATGGCCTATCTACTGAAGTCCAGATCTCCTTCAGGGAGAGGGGCATTAAAAACCAATTACAAGTTAGATGGGCAAGCCCGCAAGGTGGTTTTTCAAATCTACACAAGATGGAGTTGAGATTCTAAGATTCTATAACTTTTTTCTTTTGGCTTCCTCCATCCCTTCCTTCTTCCTTTTCTCTCCTTTCTTCCATTTATCTCATGCTGCCTATATAACACAATTCTGCTTTTGTGATTTCTAGAGGGAACATCTTGGAGGATCTTAAAAGAGTAATTTCTTGCCACTTTTTCATTTTCTTGGAAAATTAAAAATTATATTGCAGGTATCCATAAATGTGAATTCAGGGCCACATATTAACCACAAAGACTACTATTGATGTGAGTACTACAAATATAGTCTTGTAGGTACCTAATGATATGGTTCTCTCTTTTTCTTTCTGCTATTTGTCTAATCCTCTTCAATACTTTTTCCCCTCCCTATAATTCTATATGACATAAATGGTTGGCTGGTTAACTTGCCTTCTCAAAGCTGAAAGATCAACGGGTTTGTCTAGGGTATTCATTCAAGGACGTAGCTGTTTTTTTAGGTGTTGATCCTTTGAGTATTCTGTTTCCGAAACTGATAAGTAAACCTTCTATCTTCTCATCCTGTTTTCTTAATTTAATTAAAAATCTTTTCTTATTTCCACACTCATAAAATTTACCTTTATAAAATATTCTAGAAAAATATTTTTAAAATAATATAGGAATAGAACTAAATGAGCTAATGTTTTGAAGAATGAATGATGATGCTATGAATTCTTTTCCTAATGAGATCTCAAATTTCATTTAACAATAAATTTCAATTCACATGATTTCTGTGACATTTTCACAGAAAACTTTAAGCATGAAGCAAAATGTTTTTGAAAGGCATGTAGATTGAAATTACTTATATATGATAAATGAATATATTATTCATACACAAGTTAGGATTGTTTGACAGATAAATGAAAAAAATATAGTATATGCAAAAATTCCTCATGACCTATAAAACATCTAAACAATATAAATAGTTTAAAATGATTTGTTGATACTACTCATACTTGTTTTAAAGTGCATTCTGCATTTATTATTTGTGAAACCTAATGTTCTGTGATAAAAATCTCATTTTCAATTTAAGGAACACCAGACTGTTATGCGATCACATATTTAAGTGATTAGAATAAATCTCCAATGTATTGAATTATCAGAGAAAATGTATTTTTAAACAAAATGGAGAAAGTCTGATATTGGCTACGTGATTGTTATAAAGCAGGACAATGTATATAATATGGTTCTAAAGTGACATAGTAATGCAGAAAGGAGAAATAACCATGACATTCAAGTTTTTGTTCTTAAATATCCTAGTTTGGTTAAAAAAAAAACTTAAATAAATCACTACACGCAAAGAAATAAAAATATAATATTAAATTTGGATTCCTAAAGCCATTTGTGAAAGAATGAAAGAAATCAGGTAATGATATATAATACCACATATAAGACATATAACGATAATCTTGCAGGTATTACAAGTATTTATATGATGGCATGAATTTCTATCTGAATGAAATAAAAAGTTTACTATTAATATTAACACATAATAACTATCAATAGCAAATTTAGAAAAATAATATGTTTTATTTGATTATCTTTTTAAATGAAGTATAGGGTTTTCCCAGAGTCAGAGTCCTCTTGCAATTTTAAACTATTAAAGTTTGTAAAGCTATTAAAACTTACAATTGCACTAGGACTTTTAGGATGCTGTGTATATAGGAATTGGTAAAGTGTTAAAATATGTATCTATTTTATTTCAGTTATGCATATGAATAAAATTTAAAATTCATTATGTGAAAGGAAAACTTATTTTTAAATACTGTATTTGATGGAAAATTATATACTAATATGACATAATAAGAGTTTGCTTATTCATAGTTACAGAGTAGAATTCACAGTATAGAATAGTACATAGCCATGATAGCTATGGTTTCAAGTTACACGAGTAATACTTGCTGTAGAGCAGAGAATCCTACTATATGCCTTGTTATGAGGGCGGGGGAGGAGAACAAGATTTGACCCTTAGTATAAATAAATTCTTGTAATACATGGATACTATAGAATATAATGTAAATTTATTGTATTATCTCACATCAAAGGCACAAAATATTTTTATCTATAAAATGTACTCAATTCTTAATTTCAGTCACATGGGGGTTAAAAAAATAACTTTATTTTCTCTCAAGAAAAAGTGACATTTGCACCTGATGATTTTTTTATGTTCTGAAGAGAAAAATACAATTCAGCTTTTATTATGAGTTCTCATTTTGGCTAGGGCTCAAATTTCACCTGATTTCTTTGAATTCTGAACTCATTTCTTTCCTGAGCTTAAAGCAATCGTATTTTGATAAATGAAATCCTTTTACCTGACAAATAAAAATGCACTTGAACAAAACTTATGTTTTTTAAAGGAAATCCTAAAACAAACAGGCAGAGAGATATTAGGATTTTCCTATCTAAGAGCACAAATCACATTTCCTTTGAGGGCCAATACAAATTTGTATTTATTGATACAGTATTCACTACTGCGAAAATCTATTGCTTATAGAGGAGAGGGGCTGTTATGAACAACACAGTCTTCCAACATATTAAATCATGTTTTTCTTTATCCAGAACAGGTGCTATTTCCAATCCACCTTTCCATAATGACTAAATATTTTCATTATTTGCAAAATGCTATGGTAAAAACATAGTTATTAACATTAAATCATCAGTCTTTAGATTTCCCTTATAGGCTGGGCCACGGGTCTTTTAGAAGGACTTACAGGTTATAATTCTGAGAAAATCCTCTTGGCAAACTGAGCAAAAAAAGCAACTTTTCTAAAAATGGCTAAATGTTCCCTGTATCTTCAGGTAGATAAAAGAAAAGGAAAGAAAAGAATGCTGTCTAGGATATCCATGTTTTCTACATTTTTTGGCTAAAAGCCTTGTCATTTGTATTATTACCTATGTTATAACAGTTTGGAAACAGCTTTTTCACTGAACTCTTTAGGAAATAAAGTAGGCAGAGCAATAGATCAAGTCAATGTTTATTACATAAGTATGATTTCAGAAGTATAATCAGCAATGTGCCACATGAACACACAAATCTTTAATAAAAATTGTAATATGTGAAGCTAAACTTCAATTGAAAAGAAATGAAGAATATTATTTGGGGGAACTCATTTAGACACCTGACTTACCCGTGAGAAAGAATTATTTTAAAGCAATTCTTTTTAATAACAATGATGTCATTATTAGTTTTTTATTGGCATTATATGGTTGAACTACCCACATCAATAAAAACATCTATTTATCAAACTACTGAAAGAACTTAAATAATGATAATAAAATAATAATTTAAATAATAGCTTTTATTTTTCAAAATACATGCAAAGATAGTTTTTTATATATATCCTTGCAAAATCTTGGGTTCCATATTTTTCCCCCTTTCTCCTCTCTTCCCCTCTTTCTTAGACAGTGAGTAATCAAATATAGGTTACACTTGTGCAATTCTTCTAAACATATTTCCATATCTATCATGCTGCACAGGAAAAACCAGATCAAAAAGGAAAAAAATCAAATATCAAAAACAAGCAAACAACTACAACAACAAAAAAGGTGAAAATTACTGTGTTGTGGTTCACATTCAATCCCTATAGCTCTCTTTCTGGATGCAGATGACTCTCTCCATCAAAAGTCTATTGGAATTGTCCTGAATCACCTCATTATTAATAAGAGCCAAGTCCATCACAGGAACATTTAATGATTTTTTAAAAAAAATTTATGATTATTGTATACTTTCTTCATAACAACTCTGTGAGATGGACAAGACAAACTTTAAATCTCCCATTTTGATATTCAAAGTTTTTTACCCAGAGTCACAAAGTTAGTAAGTAGCTGTTCTGGGAGTGTAATTCTTATTTCTTTTACTTGAAATTAGAAATACTTAAGTTCAAATCTTACCTCGGATAATTATGAACTGTGCTTATTTGGTTAAGTCACTTAACTTATAACAGACTCACTTTCCTCATCTATAAAATGGGGATGATATTAGCATCTAACTCACAGGGATATTATGAAGATTCAGTGAGATAACATTTGCAAAGGATTTTACATATAGCTTAAGGAGCTGTATAAATGACCACTCATAATGAATAAATCATAATTTTACCTGTGTTTAATTTTAATGGGAATAAAAATTCATGATCTGTTTTATTATTTTTCTTAAAGATAGTTATGATTAATTAGTGATAGTTACAAATAAAAGCTTCATTATTGGTTGTTCTAATTTCTAAGAATTAGTGGAGAATATTTCAGAAAGTCAGTATTCATCCTTCAATGATATTCACTCACATTTTTTCTATAAACACACACACATCCATTGAACAACGCCATCAGAATATTTCAATGAGTTGTGCATGTACCATATGTGTAAAAATCTATTAGGCAATTAGGCAGTGTTGATTATCACAAGATTTTTATATATAATATTAATATAAAACAACTATACATAGATATGTATATAGGTATATATATATGTATATATATATATATATATAACATTAACATATTTAAATTATACCAGAATTATGAACAAAAATGTGTGTGCTATCTTTCAAAATATTGGGAGATATTTAGCAATGCTGCTGTTTCTCAAAACATTTTTGTAATTCCCTTTCAGAATCAGGAACTGCCTTTAGAGTCATGTGGCTTTGGGGATTATCTGACTTGTCATTTCATAGTGACATCTTGATTCTGGATCAGATCAAATGAAGCCATATTAAACAAAACCAAAATCATTATTCAACTTAATCTTTCACTTAATTTGGCAGAAATGGTGCTTTGGTTGTTTCTAAAGATTTTATCTTTTTTCAAAAGAAGATTTGCCTTTTAAATATATACACACATGTACACATCTATATACATTATTCATTAAATCATTTTAGTCCTATCTGACTCCGTAACCCCATCTGAGATTTTTCTTGCCAAAGATACTGGAGTAGTTTGGCATTTTCTTCTTTAGGTCATTTTATAGATGAGAAAACTGAGGTAAACAGTTTGCCCAAGGTCACATAGCTAGTAAGTATCTGAAACCAGATTTGAACCCAGGTAGATGAATGAATCTTCCTGACTCCAGGTCTGTTGCTCTATCTACTGTATAAACTCAATACCCACCTAAATATCATATTATGTATATATAAATAGCCTTATCTTGGGCAACTCATTTGACTTTTCTGGCCTTCAACTTACTCATCTCTGAAATAAGAATATTGGACTAAGTAATGATTAAGTTCCCTTTCACTTCCAAAACTATTATTCTGTGACTCTGAAGGTCCCTTCGAGCTATGCAGCTATGATCTTATGACTATAAATATCAACTCTTCTTACGATGTGCCCACTGATTTAATAGTAATAAGTATGTAGAGAAAATATAAATAGCAGTTATGTCTGCTTTGGTCAGAAACCCTGACAGTCTTTCCCTTCCCAATTCATTCATTCATTTAGATTTTTTTTTGGACTAGGTGAAAGAGGTGCCTCAATCTCTGAATGGGTGTGGCGTCAGTCCAACTGAGACTTGTTGAAGACCTTAGGTCTCTCACTTCATCCAGAGCCAAATCTAGTCATTTTGATTTATATCTTGTACCTGGACCAGATGGTTCTGGAGGAGAAAGTGAGACAGGTGACCTTGCACAGTCCTCCCTCTCTTAAATCCAATTCACTTGCAAGTAATGGCATTACTTCTTTGATACCATGTTCTCTTTGAGAATGAAGGACAAACAACAACAACAAAGAATTTAGGTGCTAGAGTTCCAATAACAGGGTTCTTTGGTAAGAATTTAATTTCATTGTGGAGACATTACATGTGCTAAGAGGAAGTGTGGTTTAGTATTGAGTGTTATTGACCGGATTTAGCTAGGAGACATGGATTTGATTCTTGTCTTTGACACTAGCCAGGGAAGGATATAGTCTGCCACATAGAGTATTTTCAATTTGAGGTATGGTAAAGTGAACAGAAAGCATCAATCTATGCAAATTTACCAAGGCTGATCCTACAAAATTGTGAAGTTAGCAGTTTTTTAAAAGTGCTACAGATCTCCCCTTCTCTTTTCTTCTGGTAATACCTCTTGGCCATGTCCATTCTACCATTCCCAGATATCAATTTTTGTTATCAAATTATTTTCAGATCATTGTCAATCAATCCCAGATAAATTACCAATGGCTAAGATGCTGGGCATTTGTATTTAAGTAGGGAATATATGAAAAGCCTTCAATAGGGTACAGATATTTCTATTACTTACATATTTACATATGACTACATATTACTTACATATTACATATGACTACATATTTATATAGGCCTTTAATATTTACAGTAGCAGTTAGGTGGCACAATGGATAGAATTCTGGGCCTGGACTCAGAAAGACTCATCTTCATGAGTTCAAATCTGGTTTCAGACATTTTCTACCTGGATGCTGATGGGTAAGTCATTGAACCTTGTTTGCTTCAGTTTCTTCATTGGTAATAGAAAAGGAATGACAAACCCATCCAATATTTTTGCCAAGAAAACTCCAAATAGGGTCACAAAGAATAAGACATAACAAACAACTGAATAACAAAAAAGTCTTAAGAAGTGCAAGGCAAAGGGAAAGTTTAAAGTTAACTAATAATTATACATATTTTTTAGATTATTTCTGCTTTTCTTTTCCTTTTAGTACCCAAAACATCCTATAGTACCAGAGAAATAAAAAGACTTTCCTTAGATCACACAATTAGGAAATGGCGAACCAGAAACAGATATGATTATAATCAAATAACAGTTGTATTAAATATCTAAAATATGTCAGGCGCTGTCCCAGGTGCTGAGTAAACAGACCTAAATATACCAGTTCTTGGTCCTTAAGGTGTTTGTAATCTAGCAAGGAGAAACAATATGTGCATGTGTAGGCATAAACAAAGTAGATGTGACTATCATACTTTTAGCCACTGGATTTGATAGTATCTAGAAAGACAGCAAGAGGATGTCACTCTTGATTGTCCAAGACTAGAGGGTGTATGAGTTCTTGCTGGAGTGATCAGAGAATTTCTCAATAATCAGGAATTAAATCCTTTTGGATATGTGCAGCACTGTCACAAAACTGTCCTTTAGGGCATTTTTTTTCCTGAGGTAATTGGAGTTAAGTGACTTGCCCAGAGTCATATAGCTAGGAAGTGTTAAGTGTCTGAGGCATCCCCCCAAATGAAGTTTGAGTGTTTTTCCCACATAAGTAGAATATCAATGAAAATCGGGAGAGAGGACAAACACTAAGTTAACATTTTCTTTGATGAAAACCAGGGAAAGTGGCAGATTGCCAGCAACTACTGAGGCAGAAGGGGGAAAAATTCCTTAGAATGAGTAGTATCTTTGAGGCACTCTTGTAAAAAGATTTTATTTTTAGAGGGATGCTTTCCCCCGCTACATACCCAATCAGAAAGCTGATGGAAGAGTATTTTATGACTTCCATCTTTAAGCTGTCAAGCTCCTTCTTAAACTATTAAGTCCTTTCCTTCTTAAGGTATTTTCCTTACCTTTACTCCTTGCCAATTATTATGCATCAAGTCAGATTTCTTCCCCCTCTCCCCCCCACTGGTAGAGTGGACTACTTATAGACTAATTTTTGTCTGTTTCCTGGATTGGAGCTGTCTATTCTCTTGACCCTTTTCATCTACTTCCTGCCGGATACAGAAAGGAGTTCCATAGAGTGAGTCTGTGTGCGGGCCTATCTCTGTTTCTTTTTATCTTATTCTTTCTCTCACTCTCCTCAGTGAGTAAATTGGGATTAAGTGATCTGCCCAGAATCACAAAGTTAGTAAGTTTCAAGTGTCTAAGGTCTATTTTGAACTCAGATCCTCCTGATGCCAGGGCCAGTGCTAGGTGCACTGTGTCCACCTAGCTTTTCTTAGAATCTGATTTTTCCCCCAACAGACACTGCCCTCTTTTCACCATTATGGAATCTCTGAACTTGAGTTGACAACGACTATGCCTCATTATGCCGGCAGCACCTGGGATGTTTCTAATTGATTAAAATGGAGTAGTCATTGCTAGAGTACAAACTACTATGCTTTGTTGGGAAGTAGAATATATATGATTTCTATGCTTTTTTTCTGAAATTTGCAGACCTGGGGCATGCCGCATGTGTGCCCAAATTTTCATATCACCTATTGTTAGAATTAAAAGATGTTAATGAAAAGTGAAAGTTCTGTCTTTACATATTTTAAAGTTAATTTAGTGATCCCTATTCAAAACCCATCAATAAGATGATATGGGATTTATAATACTCTTGGGAATGGAGGGCATTTAGGTTCATAAACCAATGAATATAAGGTGCTTGTCCATATGTGTATATATATATATGAAACAAATTGAGGCTACTTTTTACCTAACAACTGATGCTTCTTCTAAGACAAAGAAATTTTTCTGGAGAGGTCTGGCCATTGCCATAGAAAAAGGCAGGAGTGTGAGATTTCTTTCTTCTCCCTCCACAGCATGGTATCCTGCCCACTTCTTCCATTACATTTTTCTTTATAGATATCTTATCTTACTGCACTTATCATGTTCTAATTTGTATTATGGTTATTTGTATGTGCCCTATCTCTGTTATCAGACTGTAACTTTGTTGAGGGAAAGGATGATATTTTTATTTATTAGAGGTAGCATGTATCACAATGATCAGAGCCTTGAGCATAGAGTCAGGAAGATCCAGTTCAAATGTGATTTAAGATATTTACTAGCTATGTTAAACTGAGTTTGCCTCAATTTTCTCAGTTGTAAAATGGGGTAATGACCTCATTTTTGAAATAACTTCACAGGGTTGTTGTAAAGATCAAATGAAATAATATTTATAAAAATGCTTGGCACAATGTGTGACACATGGTAAATGCTCCTTCCTCTCCCTGATTTACCTTTGTATGCTTCAAGATGTCAAACACAATAGCTTCTACAAAGGAGGTGCACAATAGCATTTGCCAAATGAATAAACAAATGTATGTTAGTGACAGCATAATTTGATAATTCAATCTTTACCAAAAGCAGATTAAAAGTACTGATATAAGAAATAAACTATTATTAACTATATAATATGTATTTAAAGATTAAATGAAATTTTATATATATATATAATACTTTGCAAAGCTTATACTATATAAAAGTTAGCTTTTAATATTATGTACATATTAAAGAATGTTCATATTTTAATGTATTTATATTCTTTGTATAAATGTATTGCTGTCAAACAGAGATATCACAGATTACTTTATGGAATTTGGGGGGTATGAGCTTCAGCTTTCTTACCTGTAAAATGAGGAAGTTAGATTAAATGGCCTCTTAAATCTTTTCCAGCCCTTGATATGATTCTATTTACCGTCCCTGAATAGCAATTTCCAATCTCTTTTATATTAATTTCATGAAAAGGCTAAATTAAATGAAGATGATTTCAAAATATGTTCATAACTTTCATTCAAGTTACATTTACATGAGACTGCTAGATTATGTATTTTGACTGAATTTACCATAAAATTTTGTTCAATTTGCCAAATGGCTGGACAGATATGGTTTAATGTATAGAAATGGCTCAAACTTTAATCACTAACCAAGCTAAAATACACTATCATTCTCTAAAGTGCAAAGAATATTTAAAATGAGAACACTTGTCTCTTTTCAAATAAATGATAAAGTAAATGAGATATAAAAGATGGCCCCTGTTCTAATGATGCTTTTAATTAATTGTCTAAAATATTTACTAAGGTAATTAACAAAACATATTTTAGAAAAATGGTCCATATTTAAGAGATAAAGAGGACAAAGCCTTAGAAACTACCCACAGAAGCCTCAACCTATATTCATGAATACTTTATTCAAGAAGAGAAGTAGACAACCCTCAACAGCAATCACTGAATAACATTTCAAAAAAGGAACATACCTACTCTTTCTTGAAAAAAATTTATAATTTACTTATTGATATAGAAGTTATCCCCAAAACAGCTTTCTGTTTGCTGCCAGACCAGTAATATGTGAGAGTTAAAAACTGTAGGTAATACTAAATTAGAAAAGATAATAAAGATGAGATCTAGAATGGAATTACAATAGCAACTTGACCTATCAAAAATCTATTTGTATCCCAAGTTGGGAAAGAAAACAACAGACATAGAGTACACTATTTCTGAAGAAAGTTCAACTGATATAAAGCAATTGCCATAAGGAAAAGGTCAAAAGGAGCCAGAAACTACCTGAGCCAACAAATATTCCATCTATTTTCCACATAGGGAGATATACCAGCCAAAAGCAACATTGGCTGTAGTGATTTTGGGAAGTCCTCCAGCACTTTTATAAGTGCTTCCTGAAAACAAAACTCATCTTTTTAACACCAATTTTTCTGTTGATATTCTATGTCTTTGAACTATGTAATATCCCAATATCTGAAGGATAAATATTATAAATGAGTCAAAGGGAAATAGAAAGCACATATGGTCGGTATAAGTTGGCTGAAGCATATTATGAATAGTAACTTATAGAGAAAAAGTGGCATAAAATATATTATCCAGGAGATATATGATTCAAAAAGGAAGTGATCTCACCATGTAGAAATAGTAAGGAATAATAGAGAATCCAAGTGTTTTTATAGTTCACATACAATATTAAAAGATCTCAAGAAAATCCTCTAGTATGTAAAGTGGACTTTCTTTGCTTAGTTTACAGGAGGTATTATAATAACAGATTAAGAAAAGAGGTTGTAACCTGCAGTAATAGAGGGAATGCCTACCTCTAAAAGTGATAGATCTATTGAAGTGTTGGAGAATAGTGTATTAATTAGTTTAAAAATTGAAACTGAAATGCAAGTTGTTCATATTTTTAATATTCATTTTCCTCTATAGATCACCCCCCAATACTGATGGTCCTTTAAAGCAATCAGTACCAGATTGTTAAGTCTGCTTTACCTTGATAACTAAAACAAATCAACTCTTTCTTTCAAATATACATTTGACATTGTTTCAAGAATGATACTTAATATATTTAACTTATATTGGATTACTTGTTGTCTAACGGCGAGGGTAGGTGAGAGGAAGGGACAAAAATATGGAACACAAGGTTTTGCAAGGGTGAATGTTGAAAACAATCTTTGCACATATTTTGAAAAACAAAAAGCTATTATAATATAAATAAAATTTTAAAAGAATGATACTTATACCAAGATTTCTGGTCTGGAATAAACTAACATGTGTATAGGATAAAGGGAGTCTAGAATAAAAGGCTTAGTAGATTGACCATAGATTTGCATTGTTCATGTAATGAAAAAGAGAGTTTCTCTGATCTCAGATAGAATCTCCATTCTCTTCACAATATTTGACCTCCAGCAGTTCAGGATATAATACCTCTTCTAGAGAATGATCTAAAGTAGAGAGATTGACATCAATATAATGTGTAATTTATGCCAAGTTAACAAAAGCTTACATTTATGGAAAATAGGCAGGATCAGACATTTAAAAATGATGTAGCTTGTATTTATTCATTGATTGACGCAACATGGCTAATACAGATCACAGAAATTAATTACATTTTTTTCATCCTTTGCCAAAGATGTCAACTTTGGTAATGATGAATGGTCAGGTACAAACTAGTCATCAACACATTTTGTATTATGAATGAGAGGCACTGAGGTAGCTTGATGATACCTAGCTGTTTCATAAGATTCTCTAGCTCCTTAGAAATTGAATTTCTGTTACTAAACAGTATATTTAATACTAGTAGACTAGTGAATATGTCCTTGTATATACATACAATTTAATTTATGGAAATAGATATATATGCATACATGAATACAAGGATACTCACATACTTATGTTTACACATGTAAAAATGTCACAGTCAAGCAGTGAGCAAAGTTGTTAAACTAACATTGTTTTTTCTTAAGCAAATGTTAACTATTTTTTCTATTATCTTTTAAGTTTTTTTCTATTAACTTGTTTCAAAATATTTTGATTATTACATGTCAATTCAATTATTTTCCTTTGTAATCCTATGAATTTTATTTTGCACATTAAAAAAAAAACAACTTTTGAGAAGGATCCAAAGATTACACTAAATTGATTACCAAGAAGTCTAGAACACAAAGAGTATGAAGAACCACCTCAAAGAGACATGGTTTAGTAATGTTAAAACTTGTAGAAGTTGTTGTGTAATTCATAGAACAGTTTGAAAATTGCCAAATAGCTGTAGAATATTTCTACTACCTATTATGTATATGCTTATATCTTTAGGTCAATTACACTAAATGAATTATAAGAAAATAGTATCTTGGGCCTTTATTTTTCTTGATCCACATACAAATTCTTTAGTTCTAAGCAATTTTTTATTCTCCTGCTACAGAATTTGTTCAAATGTCAAGTTATTGAGGCCATTACCTTGTTTCAAGTCTCCATAGCCATATTAAGACTCCTTTTTTCATTTGCAAAAAGATGGATAATAACATCTATATTATTCTCATTTGTGAAGAACAAATGAACTAATATATATAAAGTGTTTAATAAACCATAAAGTATTATATAAAAATGTCAGTTATTATTTGTTCATCAGAAAAACATTTACTTTATGGAATATAGAATATAAGCTCCAAATCAAGGTTTTATGTTTATGGATGTTATTAATTGGAACATAACTGATTTGTGATTCATGTGACTTATGACTCATATTGAATTCAAAGCTTCTTATTCCTTTGAAAGAATAAGTCCAATATAATCAAACAGGAAGAAATATAGTTGCTATAAGGTTTTCTTTTATTTTTGTGTTTAGACATAACTAAGATCTTAGGCTAGACCAGAGATTAAAAGCTAATAGCAGCTATACAACATCACCACTAGTAGAGGCTGTGACCATGTTCACTCTAGACATTTTTAGCATTATATTCTAATTCCATAAAGTAAATGCTTTTCTGATGAACAAATAATAACTGACATTTTTATGTAATACTTTATGGTTTCCTAAAGAAATGATTTACTGAATGATGTTTTTCCTCAAAAATATATTTTTCCTCAAAAATTCCTCTATATATTTCCTCAAAAATATATATCTATAGATATATAAAATATATCTTTTATCTCAAAAGATCTTTTGATCTTTTATCAACTGATTCTCTATCACACATCTTCTTTTCTTTCCTCAAGGTATATTCTTATACCTTCATATGAATTTGGACATAGTTATCTAATATCTTTTATTCTGATTGAGTGAGATTTTACTTTATCAAAAATGCATTTATTAGAGACAAATTTGGTCACTAGTTCAGCTAAGGAAGAAAGTGTGCTAATATATGATGGCATGATGGCAAGAGGGCCATAGTGGAACTCCAGCATAATCATGAGTAGACACGGAGATCATAATTGTAAAACGATTTCCTTCTATCATTTCATATCTTCCTTTGCCTTGTTCGTTCTACATTTTTTCTCCAGTCTTAAAAAACCTTGTCTCCTTTTCTTTCAAAGCCAAATTATTATTGAAGCTACCTATATTCACCTCTACTTCCTCTTTTCTAATTTACTTTTCGACCCATTTGAAATGTTTTTTTTTTATCTTACCACTCAACTGAAATTGTTTTCTCTAGAGTTATTAATGATATTATTATTACCAAACTAATGTCCTTTTCTCAATTCTCATCTTTGCGGACCTTTATGCTAAATCTGACACTGTTTACCATTCTGTGTTCCTAGATTGTTTTCTCCCCTCTGAATCTCTATGGTACTATCCTTTCTTGAGTCTCTTTCTATTTTTATGATCTCTTCACAGTCTCTTTTTTTGGTTACTTAATCATGGTCCACCATTTTACTGAGTCTGTAACCTAGAACTGTATTTTGGGTCCTCATCTTTTATCTTCATGCCCTGGCTCTTTTGGTGATTTCAACAATCCCTATGGATTCATATATCAGTTTCTATGCAAATTGCTCCCAAATCTATTTATAACCTTGGTGTCTCCATCGTAGCTCTATTCTGACATCACCAGATATGTACTGGACATTTTGCATTAGATGTTTTGTAAGTATTTCAAACTAAAAAAACCCTCAAAATGAATCAAGATTCATTATCTTTTCTCCTAAATTCACCCCTCTTCAGAAATTTCTTATTTGCCACAATAACAGTTCTAGTCACTAAGATTTGCAAGGTCAGAGTCATTTTTGACTCCCCAATCCTCCTCATTCTACATATCTAGTAAACTGATAAGTCTCATGAATTATTCTTCCACATCCTCTCTTGCACCTACACCCTTCTGTCCACTTACATAGGCACCATCCCAGTTCATTCCTTCTCCCCTGAGCTAGAGCAATAACATGAGAGTTAGTCTGCCTCAAGTTTCCCTCTTTCTAATCCACATTCTATGTATCTGTCAAAGCAATATTTCTAAAGTTTGGGTCTGATCATGTCAATCTCTGGTTCAATAAACTCTCATAGCTCTCTACTGCCTCTAGAATAAAAATATAACCTCTTCTATTTGACAACAAAAGCCTTTGCAGCCTGATTCCAACCTTTCAGGTTCACTTTTCTTTTTTCTCCTTTGTGTCATTTTTAATTCATCTAAGCTGTTCCTTTTGTTGTCACAACATGCTATCACTAATTTCTATGCATTTGTTCTGGCTATCCCTTATGCTTGGAACTTGCCCCCTTCTCAACTCTGTCTATTAAAATCTTAATTTCTCCTAATTTCCACCTTCTGCATCAGGCCTTTGCTGAGCAGACTTGGAGATA
Source organism: Sminthopsis crassicaudata (assembly GCF_048593235.1). Lineage (NCBI taxonomy): Eukaryota > Metazoa > Chordata > Mammalia > Dasyuromorphia > Dasyuridae > Sminthopsis > Sminthopsis crassicaudata. The sequence continues at coordinate 82,578,972 of NC_133621.1, read as the reverse complement.
CTGTTTTTCTTTCAAAAGAAAATTATCTTTTATGTGTTTTGTATCTATTTCTAAGGATACATGTTGTCTCTTCCAATAGAAAATAAGCTTCATGAGGTCAGGGACTTTCATTTTACTTTCTATTTCTCCAGCACTTAGCATAGTCCTTGGCACTTAGCATTTGCTAACTATGATGTGAGAGGTCATAGAACATTAGAGGAGATAAAAGAAAAGAATCCTAGCTATGGTGAAAGTTAATTGAAAAACCCCTCATTTAAGGAGATTTTATGACTGTGTGATTCCTAATAAGTCTATCTTAGATAAAGATTAAAGTATGGAGAAAGAGAAAAGGGACATTGAATGCCTAGGATGCCTCTGGAAGGAACCCCTAAAAGGAAAAGCCAAGAGGGAAAATTGGGGGAGGGAAGATGAAATGTAAAGACCAGTGTAAGTTGTTCAAAAGGAACGAATTTATTTCCTTCCCTCAATCCCCCCAAAAGGAGTATAGCTATACATTGTTTTATACACTCCTGCCCATTTTTCTTGTAATCAAGACAGTCCTAAACTTAATTGAACTTAGGGAACAAAGCATGTATTCTTTCCATTGCAATCAAGAAGGAACTACGTTGGGATAGGATCATGAGGCTCAATAACTTTGACATTTTTCTAATAGCAATTTGTGATTTAGCACAATCCCCAGATTTTAGTTAGGGAAAACCCCCCACATATATATTACTCCAGGAATAGGGTTGGCACTCATTATAGCAGATAACTCAATGGTGACTTCCATTAATTGAGAGTATGGACAAATTCTGCCAAACTCAATAACTGGTCTCACAAAAACATAATTGAAGTTGCTGGGGCAGTTCGTTCCATATGAAAAATGTAGTAACACATGGATGATTTGATGAATACTGTTATAGCAAGATTTGGTTTTAATGCACTAATATTGTTATTGTGATATGATGTTGGTGAAGAGCATACAGATATAGAGTGTACATAAACTATGATGGTAGAATTGTAGAAGAATGGAGTGAAATTGGGGAAAACTGTCATTCTAGATTTTCTGAAATCTGTAAGAATGCACAAATCTTACAGAAATTATGTTTCACTTCCTTTTTATTTTTCATTTGCTTTGGAAGGGAACAACTTGGGAACTTTTCCATGAAGATGGAAGGCCTCCAAATGGAAAAAAGTGATCAGTGACAACATCAACAATCAACTTAATGATGGATGAAAGCTTAGTACAATGAACTTAGGGTACAAATGATCTGCTCTGGTTTCTTCAATCAAATCTGAGACAACTATCTCTTCCAAGGATAATGGATTGAAAACCAAGGACTACAGGTATGTACAATGAGTGAATAATTAAGGATGTGACACTACTTTTTCTCAATATTTCTAGATGGAACTAATCTTAGGTCATCATTGGTTTACTTGATTAGTCTTCTGTGAAGAAGCCATGGTGCCTTTCACTTAGAAGCTTAGTTTATTCTGACTAAAAAATCATACAGAATGAAAGAATGCTGTTGAAGCTTAAACTGTTGTGAAAGTCTAGTTCTACTCTCACATATCCAGGCATATGTCACCAACAAGAAAAATGAATTATCCCACCTAAGAAGGAAACTGCCTCAGTGAACAGAGAGTTTAAATTAAGTTATGTATAGAATAATTGAAAGGGAGTTAGCATGAAAGTTAAAAAGAACCTTTTGATATATACTATGTGAGGAGTAAGAACAGTGAGATGGCACAGTAAATATAGTAATTGGCCTGAAGTTAGGAAAACTCATCTTCCTGAGTTCAGATTTAACCTCAGATTCTTACTAGCTGTGCGATGCTATTTGCCTCAGTTTGCTCATTTATAAAATAAGCGGGAGAAGGAAATGGCAAGTCACTCTAATATATTTGCCAAGAAAAACCCAAGTAGGGGGATCACCAAGAGTGATGCTAAAAAATGACAGCAATAAGAACATGAGAATGGAAGTCAAATCACATACGCCTTCAAGTACATTAGACAATTATTTAAGATCATAAATTAGCTATTCATTATCAATCTCCTTTATAAAAAAATTGTGGATAATTGCAAGAGAAGTCCTCAATGCTGCTGCAATCATACATGGATAAATGAATATGCTTGTCATTTAAAATAAATGAACAAATGAAGTATTACAGGTCTGTTGTGCATAGCTATAAAAAGAATGCCCAATGACACTACTAGAATCCATTCATAAGTTGTTTGAAAAATATATCCATCTAAGAAAATATTTGATTAGCCCATAATCTTGAAAAACATTTATTGGATAACAAAAAGTATGAGTAAAAATGTATGGTTTCTGTCAAATTTATTATTGAACACAATGAACAAGGGATGCTTGTGACAAATCCTAGAGGTCTTTCATCTATTTGATGAAAAAAGTTATAAAGAAATGCCCTTTGCAAAGGCAAACTCTAGTATACACACTGAATCTAGTATTTCACGGGGATTCCTACTTCCATTTCAAGTAAAATTGGTCAAAAGCCAACACAATGAGGTTTCTTTTTTTAAAGACTAAATACATTGACTTTTACCCTCTGATATATAGTGAGGTTCAGACCATGGTTATCGAACATTCCAAATTCCAGCCTGGACTTCAGCAGTAATATCCCCAAACTAGCTCTAGATGCCAGCCCATATTTTTCATTTCCTATAATGTCAGCTCTAAAGCCTTCCAGAGCACAGGCTACACATTCATCACCTCCAAAGCAGTTAGATTCTTTACCACTGAAGAAAATTAATCGCTCTTACAACTGCATTACTTTAAGATGTTAATATGAAGCCATTTGTCTGTATCTCCCTAAATGATTGTGAAATATACATACAGTAGTTTTTCATTTATATCCACAAAGACAGGCAGTCAGGAACTCTGGCTTGCCTTTTCCAAAAATCCAAATTATCTTCAAATATGGGGGGTGCTTTGTCCTTAATGTTTCTGTGGGTGGATGGTGGGTTTTGGCTATTTTTTTCCTCTTATAAATCACCTTTTGTCATTCCCTTCTTCTCTCCACCTCCAATGCCAAAACATGAAATAGAATGACCAATATGAGATGAATACTAGATGGGGGGACTGGGGAAAAGAATAATTAAATATGAATAATTGCTTTTGCTCAACTATAGCTATATAGATCAATTCTGCTAGAAATCACTTTCAGAAAATAGATGATAATTATTATTTTTTTTACCAATCTCTTTTTCCTATCCTTTCCCCCACATTAAAATAAAATACAGGAATACTGAAAGTGTTTTTTGAGCACAGAATTCTAGGGAGGACAGGGTGGGAACAACCAGCAGGCCACCAAATGTCTGCTACACAGTAATGGCAACTCTCCAAGAGCTGGCCCCATCAACAAGAGAAATAGGGATAGAGTGGTTTGGAAACTATTGCAAGAGAATTCTGGCAAGTAGCAATGGAATTATTAAAGAAAGAGTTTCTGGAAGGAAACAAGGGCTTTCCCCAGCTTTACGTTCAAGATACTCATCAAGGAATTATACCAATGACCCCTTCTGGCATTCCCTCAATCTTCCTAAGTACTAAAATATATGCCAACTTTCTCCAAAAATACACCTTCCCTTCCCCACCTCAACATTACCATTTATAGTAATGCAAGTTAAAACGGGGAGAACATCTACATTTCCACCTAGCTAATCAGAACTATTCTACCTTCATGGGTGTCCCTCTGTCTGAAGATTTGTCTGATATTCTTGGCAGTATCTTCATTCTATAAGGTCCTTATGAATCTTCATTTTAGTGCAGTTCAGGAATAATGTTTCTTTGGAAAGGTCATGCATGTGTTGGGAAATTCCCTAGTGGAGATTCATTTATTTGTAACTTATCATCTGATACTGTCATGCAACAGGAAGGACAGGACCATAAAAATGATATATAGGAGTGATTCTCAGACATTTTTGGTTTTAAGATTCTCTAACATCCTTAAAAATTATTGAAGACCCCAAAGTTATCATAATAGAAATTAAAAGTGATAAATTTTTATAATATTTAATTCATTTTAAATAACAACAAATTATATATTGATGTGAGATTAACAAAAAACTATATTTCCCCAAATAAACAAAGTTAGTGAGAAGAGTTGTATTATTTTATATATTTTTGCAAGTCTCTTTAAAGTCTGGCTTAATTAAAAGAGACAGATTCTCATATCTACTTCTTCATTCAACCAGCTTGATGTGTTGTTTTGGCCGAAGTATTTGAAGAAAATCTGGACTCATACAACTATGTAGATGAAAAAAAGGAAGAATATTTTTCATAGGAAAAGATCATCTTTATATATCGTTATGAAAATATTTCTGAACTTGCCAACCCTCTGAAAGGAGCTGGAGAACTTTCAGAGGTCCAGAGAATACATTTTGAAAATCATGAGCATATGGGTGGGAAAGTTGATGTGGATTAATTAATTAATATAGAGAGGATGTTAATATAGTGAGATGCTATGAAGAGAGGGAAGCATCTGGGAATTTCCCCCTACAATCCCATGAAGCAGGTAGCATAAGTTATGGTCCATTATATGGAGAGGAAACGGAGGCCGAAAGTATTGCCATGATTGTTCCATGGTCTCATAAGCAACAAGCATCTAAACTAGGATAGAACTCAGTTTTACTGACACCAAATCTAACACCTTTTCTACAATAGTCCTCTTACAAAAAAGAAGGAATGAAGGAGCTGCTATTGTGGATTTAGTGAGGTAATGCAACCCATGTAACAGTGCTGGATCCAGAATCTATTAATTCTGAGACCAACAGTTTATCTACTACATCATATTACTTATATTGACTAGCAAGGAAGAATCAAAGAAGTTACAGGAGCCTAGGGATAATAATTTTCATTCTATCTAATTCTTAGGACACTTTATAAATATTAAAACATGATATTAGTATGAATTTATTATCAGTAGAACAAAATTATTCTATCATCTTGAAATTTATTTCAAATTTCCTGGAAGAGAAGAAAAGGAAAAATGAATATGGAGTATATACTGTAGACATAGGGAATGTAGACTGCAACTTGGAAATAATGTAGGGATCATCCTCTAGCTTGTTGGTCTAAAGGAGAAAATGAGAGGAAGGATAGTAGATTTTAGCAAATGAGATTCTGACACTACAATTACCAATGATATATTTCATACCAGATGGAGTTAGGTGGTCAGGAGGGGTTTACAAACAAGCATTATCCAAGAATGGTGATTAGCTGGTAGGCTGTAGAAGACTCCACTTGGCCTTTGATTTTTAAAATATTTTCATTAACCATTGGAATGAATATTTGGAAGATAGATTGTGGGTGACTCAGATCTAGGGATATCTATCATCATGGACTCAAAAGTATCTTTATAGGCTGGACCACTGGGCCTAAATTAACAATTCAGATAAGTGAAAAGACTTGAGACTATACACATGTATAAAAAGCAACTGCATCAAGAATGGAGATAGAATTGATTTATCAGAGCATGTGAAAAGAAATCCAGTTTTTGTTCACAGCTATGTCAAAATAAGACTCCAATGTAATATAGCTGTCTTCAGAGTTAATATTACAGTATGAATAGCATCCAGAACCGGGAATGCAACTGGTTCACTATTCTTTGCATGATCAGGTCACACCTGGGGTCACATTCAGTACTGCATTTCAAGACTGGCATCAACAAAGTAGAGCAGCAGAGAAACAGGTGGCTGAAATGATGGGAAGCGTAGCACATGAATAATATTTGATGTAACTAAAATATGTAATATAGAAAACAAAAGAGATATGAGGCACATAAAAGCTATTTTTAACATGTGGGACATGACTGAAAAAACTGGCAACCAAAATAAAATATGTGAAGGACTATCATACGGAGAAATATTAGATTGCTTTTGTGTACCTTTAGTGGGAAGAAAGAAGGTGCAATAAGTAGAAATTATAGTAGAATTGTTTAATAATAAAAGCTGTTCAAAAATGGGAAGAGCTGGTCTGTGTGCCAGGGAGCAAGGTGCCTGTCATAGATCTTCTAAGAAGTTTTTCCCATTATATAAGATTTTGGACCAAATAGTTGCCAACATTCTGATGAGTGCTAAGAATCCTGTAATTCTGAGTCTAGTGAATTTTGGTATGTTTCCTTATACACCTATACATTTTGCTTCCATCACACTTGATAATGTAAGGTAGTATGTATCATTACTAAAATTAATTTGAACTCAAGGTTTTTATATTCAAAGTACTTTAGTTGGGGCACTACTGCTATTAGGAATTAGGTATTAGGAAAGAATTAAATATTGGTTGTTGTTACTGTCTCTTTGCACATCTCTACGCCCCAAACATCAGTTCCTGCTACACATAAAACCTCTGAACCTTTTCCAAAACACAAAAACCCGAGAAACCAACTTTACAGACAATCTACAGTGACTGAAGTCAGAGTTAGGGACAGTGAGGGGCGTTGCAGACTTGGTAATACCTCCTGAGTGATTTGTTGGGCTTTCTAGATTTTCTTTGGGCCATAACTCTTCTCTTCCTTCCATTGATTTCAACATTACACACCAATCAAGCCAACGAAACAACAGTAATGGGGGTTATTTCTTGTCACGCATCATTCCTTGAATGGTGTTTGCTGTGGGAATAAACTGTCATGGTATTTTAATATCTGATGTCTTTAGTGAATTATGGAAGAGGTAGGGGGGCATACTTAACCTGATTATATGTTTAACATTTTTAGGCCTGAATTATTTTGCACTCTGTAAAAATCATGTCTTTTGAATACTGAAAACATTTTAAAATGCTATTTCATTTCAATTAGTATTGCAAAATGACTTTCCATAGGAACATGCATCTACAAATAACATCTATCTATTCTGATTTATTCTTCAGCCTCATTTGATCCCATTGGGTATATTGAAGGCCCAGGAGAGATTGAGAGCATTAATCTGGGGAAAGAGTTCTGCCAGTTCTTGAAAACAAAGCAAACACAGGAATAACATGGTAACAAAAGGGTAGGAACCATGAGAAAAAAAAGACAGAAAAACTAACACAATTCAGGTGTTGTCATTTTATATTTACTTGCATATGTGATTTATGTTAGCAGTCTTGTTTCATCAGCAAGTCCGAGGCACATATACTTATGGAGGTTCCTTGAGATTTTCCATCTAACCATACTTTTGGTCTGGGAGGAAAAAGCTGCAAAATGAGACTGAGACTCCCTGCTTAGTTAGAATGAATAAACTGTGCTTCCTAATTGATTTTTGTCTTGGATTGCAAATGCATGAATGGGAGGAGCAAAGAGGAACATATTGCAATCAGTTTAAATATATACCTTTGAAAAACTCCCCAAACCAACAGCCTATCGTTAAGATGAACTGAAAAAATCTGTGTGTGTGTGTGTGTGTGTGTGTGTGTGTGTGTGTGTGTGTGTACGCGCGAGTGCATAGGCGCATGTGCATGTGTGGGGAAAGCTTGTAAATAGAATAGAAAATGGTGAGAAATTATCTATTTTTGTGACAAAAATTGTAACAAGATGGGAAAATGGCATAAAGTTCACCCATTATCATTACAGTGCTAAGACTGTAATTTCAAAGTCCTCCTTGGGTGCTATAATAGGCTGTGGATATGAAAAGTCAGGCAATCTATTTTTCTCCTCCACCCCCTAAAACATGAGATACAAAAGTGTTTCTAAAATTTAATGAGGTTGCTATCCACTGATAGTTTGAGAAAAGGCTATTTTGCTTCAGAAAATCCCTACAATGTACTTTAGGGCTGCAATCTTTTGGGGAAGATGAAGGTGGGAAGGGGGAAGAAGGAAAAGAGACAAAATGCCAAGAGAATTCTCTGGACGTGGAGTCAGATGAAATATTTATGATGGATCAGAATTCACTAGCTGGGAGAAAAGGTGACATGGCCTCAATATTGTTACCATACTAGAAAGCTAGAAACATTGTCCAGTGTTTAGTGGGGAGCCTAAGGATTCTTATATGTTGCAAATGATAACTGCTATATAGAGAACTGCTTCTTAGAAAAGAAGGTATAAATGCCCATCTCTATGCCTGCCTTATCATTTGGACCAACCTCATGGAGGGACTTAGGGACTATAACTTGAGGGTGACGGTCCCCAAATATACTTTGTCCTGTTATCTCCTATTCTTTTCATCAGTAACAAGGTACTGTGCTCTTTAAGGTGACTGAATGGCACATTCCCAAAGCTACAGAATTGCTTAAACATGAGAGCAGATCAGGGGCGAAGTTGTATAGGATAGGGAGACCCAGGTGTAATTTCATTCTTCATAAATATCATTTACTTTAAAGGTACAAGGTATTTTAGGTACTTTAAAAGTACAAAGAACAGCAAGGATTAGTGAAAAGAACAGTGAACTAGAAGCTCTGCTTTGGACTTATAGCTCTAGTTCTTATTATCTACATCAATTTGAACAAGTTAATTCCTTGGAGACTAATTTTTCTTATATTTAAAGCAGAAATTGTAGCAGTGCTATCCCTTAGGATGGATGTGATAATAAAAGGAGACAATATTTGTGAAAGTGACTGAGAAGCACTACATAAATGTAAGGGATTTATAGGAAGAAATGTAGTTAGTGCTCATACCTACAATTTAAAGTTGACAACATTTTAAAAAATCATATTTCCGAAACAGGCCTTTGCACATGTTGTTTTTTTAAATTAAGTTATTCTAAACTCAGTTGCCATCAACAAAAAAAGTATTTGAATGGTAAATAATTTTACATAAAATTGTACTTTGTTATTTGGAGGAGGCAAGTTGGGGTTAAGTGAGTTGCCCAAGATCACACAATTAGTGCACGTTAAGTGTCTGAGATTAAATTTGAACTCAGGTCCTTCTGACTTCAGGGCTGGTGCTTTATTGATTGTGCCATCTAGCTGTCCTTATAATTTGTTTATAAGGCATATGTTAACTTTAAAAGTATATTCAATTTGAACAAATTCAAAATGAGAAAAGAAAAAAAATTTCCATGTACAGACTTGAACATAAAGAAAGAATTCAATATAAAACAATAAATTTCTATTTGAAATGCCTTTAAAATTTTTTTGAAAACCTGTGCAATAAATATATCTAGGTAGAGCAGTGAATAGAATGCTATACCTGGAGTCAGGAAGACTTATGTTCCTGAGTTTAAATATGGCCATAGATATTTACTAGCTGTGTAATCCTAGGCAAAATAACTTAATCCTGATTGATTGCCACAAAAAAAAGAAAGAAAAAAAAAGGAAAAAAAACTATATAATAAATATTAGACATTGTTTACAAAGTTATCCAACTTTCTTGTGCTTTCTTTTAAGTTTTCTTTTGTCCTTTACTGTATACTTTTTATTTTTTCTCTCCTTCCCCACTTCACCTCAAAAAGACTATGAATACACACATATAGGCATACATATACATGTATGTGTATATATATGTATGTATATATGTGTGTGTCTCTATTTATCAGTTCTTTCTCTGGATGGCCTTGGATTAGAAAGAAGACAGAAAACTGGGAAAAATACTTTCATAAACAATCCCTCAAATAAAGGTCTCATTTTTCACATTTATAAAGAACTTCCTTCATAAGTCAAAGTCCTTCCATGTTTTTTAAAAATCAACTAGCTCATCATTTCTTATATCACAAGAGTATCCCATAACAATTATATATCACAACTTGTTTAGTCATTCCCCAACTGAAGATCATTATCATTTTAGCCAATATAGTAGATGTAATATGATATGTCAAAATTGTTTTAATTTGCATTTCTCTAATCAATAATGATTTAGATAATGTTTTCATATGACTATATGGACCATATGGACTTTCATAAGACTGGAAAATTATTGAAAGTTGAGTGAACAAGTCATTTTGACTATTATAAACATCCAAATTAACTATAAAGAACATATGAATAAAGTCTCTGCCTGCATCCAGGGAAAAATAGATAAATAAATGTACAGAATAATTTTACATATATATGTATATATATATATATATATATATATGTACACATACATACATATATACACATACACACCTATTTGCGTTTAATGATAGCTACCTCTAAGATGTGGGGGAGGGAAGAAAAAAAGAAAAATGATATTTACACAATAACTTTTTTATTATTTTAAAAAAGAAATAAGTTATATGTAATGAATTTGCAGTTTTATGTATAATCTTTTCCATTACATCATGTTATGGAAATGCTTGTCTTATTTAATAAACAAAAAGTAAAATTTTTTAAAAATTTAAAAACTATAAAAAGATGAGAAGGTTATACTGAGGCCAATCAAAAGAAGACTAATTATAAACTGAGAATTTTGGACTTTATATCATAAACAACAGGAGTTTTAGTGGGTTTTTGAGTAGGGAAATGGCAATCAAAGCGTGACTTTAGAAATATGACCTTGTATACTTTTCAGATTATTTTAGTAAGTTCCTACAAAGTATTTGGATAGAAAGGATAATTGCAGTTAACTCTCTTTCTGGTAGGAAAATAATTTTCAAGTAACTTGTATTTCTGGCAACTGATTTATATATACATATATATATATATACATACATATATATATGTATGTATATATATAGGAGGCATTCTCCAATAAATAAGTTTTCATAGGATATGAGTAGGTTGTATCTCAAACTATTAACAATCATATGGAAAAACACTCATAAAAAAAAGAGAAATAAAAATTAAAATCACTCTAAAATTCCATTTCACACTTATCAAGCTGGCAAAGTGACAAAAAAAGGAAAACAACAATTTTAAGGGGCTGTGTGAGGATGGTCCCACTAAAGCATTCTTGGTGGAGCTTACAATTGTTCCAACCATTCTGAAAACAAATGGAATGGCATTTTAAAAAATCAGTAAACTGTGAATACCCTATTATTCTGTGATAACATATGTTGCCATGTGACCCAAAGATATCAAATAGAGAAAAGACCCAAATGCACAAAAATATTTACAACATAAATATTGCATTGCTTTTATTTTGTATCCTCAACTCCCAGCATAGTGTCTGGCTCATAGTAATAAATGTGCATAATAAATGATTAGTGATTAATTGATGGTAGCACTTTTTATTGAAGCAAAGAACTGGAAATAAAATTTCTGTTTATCAATTTGGGAATGGCTGAACCAATTACAGTATATAACTGTAATGTCTTATTAAGGCACTATAGGAAATGACAAAAAATTGAGAGAAAACTGGGAAAGCTTTTATAAACTGATACAGAGTGAAGTGAGTAGAACCAAGAATATTATTTATATAAGGATCATATGGTTTAAATCAAAACAACTTTGAAAGACAAGAATTCTGATCAAAGCAAAGATTAATTAAAACTTACAAAGTCTGATGAAGCATGTTTCTCAACTCTTGGTGGGGAGAAGATGAACTGTAAGTCCAAAATGAGTTTTGTATTTTCAGATATAACCTATACAATATGTTTGTTTCAGTTGCTTATACTTTTTTGTTGTTGTTGTAAGAGAGGGTATATATAGACACCAGAAAAAGAGGTTTTAGGTGTAAGTATAAGACTAATACATATAGGTTGTTTTACTTAATATCCATTATACAAAAATTATCACAATAGTCCTAATCTCAACTTATTTGTCATTATCTTCTAAGCAACTTCTTCTTTATATTTTTTAATGATTCACTAACACTTCTCTCTCTCTTTTCTTTTTTTTATCACTATCATTACTTCCCAACTCTACCACCATTTGCCAAATAAAAACTTCCCGCTGTACTATTCTTTTCATTTGTATCCTCAACTCCCAGTATAATGTCTGACTCATAGTAATAAATGGGCTTAATAAGTAATTATTGATTAATTGATTTATAGTAGTACATTTTGCTGAAGAAAAGAACTGGAAACAAAATTTATATTCATCATTTGGGGAATGGCTGAACAAATTACAGTATACAATTGTATTTTTCTGGTTCACAATAAAACCTTTTTCAAAAACTCTATTTTTCATGATCAGTTTCTTCATCTATAGAATGTGAATAGATTAGATGACCTGTAAGATCTCTTTCAAGCAGCTTTACCTCCATGATCCTATTGTCTTATTTTGCTAGGAAATCCAGAAAACAATACCAAGAGACATGATGAAGAAGAACCTCTAAAGAATGTTAGGAATCTAGATCCTGGGTATTGCTTATCCTGAGGCATCTAGGTAGTACAAAGGATAGAGTGCTAGATATGGAATCAGGAAAACTCTTCCTGAGTGTAAATGTTTCCTCAGACACTTACCATCTCTGCGACCCTGAGCAAGTCACTTTACCCTCTTTGTCTCAGTTTTCTCATCTGTAAGATGAACTGGAGAAGGAAATGGTAAACTACTCTACTATGTTTGCCAAGAAAAGTCCAAATGGGGTCATAAAGAATCAAAAGTGACTGGAAAATGATAAAATAACAATCACTTATCCTGAAGAGCAACACTACCTATACAAGCCCCGAAGAGGCTTGTATGTTTTTCCCCACTGCAATGCCAGGAACCATGGGGAATAATATGCTTTTCACATATATCAGACACAAAGAAAAATGACTCTTTGATTAAGGATATCAGAAAAGATTTTATGGATAAAACTGACAACTGAACAGGATCTTGAAGAATGAATAAGATTTCAGTAGAAGTAAAGGTGTGAACATGGAGAAATATAAGTAGAGAATTGGAAATATCAAGTAATATAGTTTAACAGGACCATATGGTCCAAGGCAGAAAACAATAAAAGACAAGACTGCAAAGTTGGTGAAAGTTGAGTGAAAAGTCATTTTGGCTATTATAAGTGTCCAAATTAACTCCACAATATGAGCTTTTATAGCACTCAAATTGGCAAAGGCCACAAATCAAGGCTTGATTTATTGTTTTATTGACTTTCTAAACTTAAGAGGACAGTAGAGAATGTGTTTAAAAATTCAGTGTGATTTTTGAAAGTGTGATTACTCCAGTTGTTCAACTGCACATCCTTCATATATGTAATATGACATGATGATAATAACTTTGTAGGAACTTACTAAAATGATCTGTAAAGTATATAATATCATATTTTAAATATAATCAGAATTCTATTGATTTGAGATATTAGGGAGGATGTAGCATTTGAGAGGAATTTTAAAGAGTAGGTGAAGAGGGAGAGGAGGAAATGACAGGCCCTGTGACCAAAAAGTAGTAGAATAGTACACAGCATGCTTAGAGAGAAGAGAACAGCCTATTTCCCCTACCATCTAGAGTATATGGAAAAGGAGTAAACATAAATATACATCCAAAATGTGAGAGAAGGGCCTGGATACCCCCATCTCAAAAGAATGTATAACTTTATGTGTAATATTAAAAGTAAAATTCAGTTATTGTTTATATTAGCTTTAGTTAAAAATTAAGTTTTAATTTAGAGAGAGAGAGAAGAGAGAGAGGAGAGAGAGAGAAGAGAGAGAGAAGAGAGAGAGAAGAGAGAGAAGAGAGACAGAGAGACAGAGAGACAGAGAGAGACAGAGAGAAGAGAGAGAGAAGAGAGAGAGAGAAGAGAGAGAGAGAAGAGAGAGAAGAGAGAGACAGAGAGAGAGAGACAGAGAGAGAGAGACAGAGAGAGAGAGAGAGAGAGAAAGAGAGAGAGAGAGAGAGACAGAGAGAGAGAGAGAGAGAGAGAGACAGAGAGACAGAGAGAGAGAGACAGAGAGAGAGAGAGAAAATAGAGAGAGAGAAGAGAGAGAGAAGAGAGAGAAGAGAGAGAGAGAGAGACAGAGAGACAGAGAGACAGAGAGACAGAGAGAGAGAGACAGAGAGAGAGAGAGAAAATAGAGAGAGAGAAGAGAGAGAGAAGAGAGAGAGAAGAGAGAGAAGAGAGAGAGAGACAGAGAGAGAGAGACAGAGAGAGAGAGACAGAGAGAGAGAGACAGAGAGAGAGAGAGAGAGAGAGAGAGAGAGAGAGAGAGAGAGAGAGAGAGAGAGAGAGAGAGAGAGAGAGAGAAAGAATGTGAAAAAGTAGAAAACATGGACCTGAGGACCTGGATTTGAATCCCGTTTCTACCATTTACTATCTATATGATCTCTCACAAATCACTTTCTCAGGGCTTCAGTTCTTTACCTGTAAAATGAGGGGAATTGGATAAGATAACCATGATCTTATCTTTAAGCTCTAAATCAATTATAGTATGAATATTAAATAAATATCCATCTCAAGGAAAGAAAATTCCCTTAAGACACAGGCCTAATGACATAAATTGTGTATGTTTATAGGAATAAGATGAGGTAAGTCAAGAAAAATGAGCCTGGAACAAAATATGGAGGGCCTTGAATTCCAGGGAGAGAACTTTTAAGGGCACAAGCAGTAGCAAACCCTATTTTTGAGCAGAGATGTGACACTATCCATTTTCTTTTTTTCTTTTTTTCCCCTGAGGCAATTGGGGTTAAGTGACTTGCCCAGGGTCACGCAGCCAGGAAGTGTTAAGTGTCTGAGACCAGAATTGGGCTCAAGTCCTCCTGACTTCAGGGCTGGTGCTCTATCCACTGAACCACCTAGCTGCCTCCACTAATCCAATTTCTATAAAGGAAAGACTATGCTGGAAGTTGTTTGAAGGGTGGATTCACTCTGGAGAGTGAAAGAAACTTTTGTAAGGCTCAGGCAATAAACCTTGAAGTTAGTAAATAATCTCTGCACAAAGAAGGGTGGAAGCAATAGAAATTGGATATATTATAGAGGTGGAATCAATTGAAATTGGTAACCAATTGTATATAAGGGGTGAAGGAAGGAAAATAGCAATTATAACCTCAAGGTCAAATAGAGGAGACATGGTGAATGTCCCTTAGAAAGAAAAGAATGAAGTCCGAAGGAACAGGTTTAGGAAGGAGGCTGAGAAGGTAACAGGCTCAGTTTGGGATCTAACGACTTTGAGATACTATTGCAACATTCAGATATCCATACTATGTAATGGAGATTTAAGTCTGGAGGCCAGAAAAGAAGTAAAGGCTAGTTTGCAAGTACTACATAGAAAGATTTTGGAGTCAGAGGAACTTGGGTTTAAGTATCTGTGTTATTTTAAGCAAATCACCTTCTCTTTCTGAGCCCGTTTCCTCCTCTTCTCTAAGAAATTCTCTAGATTGCTTCTTGTTCTAGATTTTATAAGATTATGACTTTCAGAAAACCATTCCTAGTTCACTCTCACAATCAGCTGTAGATATTTGATGTCCTTTGAGGTCAGCTGAATTCTCTTAATTATCAGGGGCAGAACAGGATCCTGAGCACTAGGCACATCACCCTTTCTAAGGATACCTTCTCCTTTCTAGAAGCCCTGGCTTCCTTCAGGACAAGGTGACACTGAGTTGACTAGTGCGTTCTTCCTGTATGTTGATGTCCAGATGAAAAGAGATAAAAGTCTCCTGTGAAGAACAGTCATCATTCAGTAAGCAATGTACAGCTTCTGTGAGAGCATTTCAAATAATTTCCCTGACAATGCCCAAGTTCCACCTAAGTATATTTGATAGCATGGACTGCTATTAAGCCATACAATTCCTGAAGTCTAAGGGGAAGGAGGCTTAGAAAAATCTTTGTTGAAAAAAGACAAGCATTGTAGCTTTCTGAAGTTATGCCATTTTGTCTTTGGATGATTTTCCTGGCATGGACTCTAGTCCAGTGTCAAAAGGGGAGCAAAGAAAGGGAGACTGTACAATACTCTCTATTATATGTATCACATGGTGTCTTTTGCTTCACTAGACAAAACAGCTTTAAAGTTCAAGGCTAATTCAAATTGGATTTTAGAAACACAAAGTCTTAAAACATTTGTACCAAACTAAGGGATTACACTCTTATCTTATCCTCAGAAAAAGCTTTTGAAGAAGGGGGAAAAAGAAGGTAGCTCAAATTTTAAATTGGGTCCTCAAAACTTGCTTGTCTGGAGCTGTATCCTCTGGCTGGCTGCCTATTATCAAAAGGTAAAATGTCTTATACTATTGAGAAAAGGATTTGCATAAATTGCCTTTACCTGCTGCCCATCTGAGGTTAATAAAAATGGAAAAAAGGGAGAGAACCCCCTCCTACAGCATCCCAAAATCTAAACTAGAAAATCCTTCAATCACCCACCTATCAGATAAAAGTTTCATGACACTCCTCCCTCCCAAAACCCTTTAAGATCTTAGACATATCTCAATGCCCCAGATATTGTCTTGGGAAGGGTGACTCTTTGCTGTTTTTTTTTCCTATACATTTTCTTATTTTGGAAGCCATAAGAAATAATTTAGCCTTCCTGGAAAAAAAAAGTGCTTTCTATTATCCCTGGAGTGAGTCAAATTCAAGGACAAAGACATGATTAACACTTCAGATGTAGATGTTACTTAAAGGGTGTGGGCCAGGAAGCCAATTATGGAACTTAGAGGGCTAATTGTCTTATTTATTGATTGATTTTTTTGGGTACCTGTGCCATTTTAACATGGGTAACAAAACTGCAGAATGAAAGTAAACTGTTAAGAAAATGAAAAAGAGGTAAAAGCTTTCTAGACATATTAATATTTTCTTGGGCAGATATTTTACAGATTTGATACCCATAATGAACCAAGAGGATAGTCACTGCTGAAGCTCATAGCTTTTCTGTGATTTTGTAAGTGAATTATGAATTACTTTGGCCAAAACCAAACCAAATCTGACTCAAGATATATATCCAGCTTTCTTGTGATGGCCCTTTTTTAACTTAGCTTCACCATATTTATGCAGCTGGACTCCACTCATTTAGGACAGGAAGACAACACAATCAGAACTTTCCATTCAGTAATAGGTCCTCTGATATTGTGAAAATGTGTTTCATTTTGGGCCTTGTGTCTCCAGGGTTCAGTACTTGGTACACTGTAGGTGGTTTTGTTGGCTGACATCATTTTTGTACGGAGGCAGAGCTGTTTGCTCACCAGAACAGCATATAGATATATGAGCAATAATAGAAGATTTGTCTGTCCTATGGGTAATCACAGTCATGTCTGCCCTTGACAAAAAAAAAATGTTCCTAAGTGAACTTGCCTTCTAAGCTATTCTAGGCAAAAAGTATATTCCCAGGAGAGGAAACTCTGTGCACTTAATTCACCATACATTTATTTAGCAACTCTTCATGTGCAATTATTAAGCAATTATTTTGTTCAAGCCATGATGCTATGGGTTACTAATATAAAGTTTCAAAAAAAGACATTTCTTTGCCTTAAGAACTTACATTTTGCTGGAGGAATGCAGCCTAAATAGAGGAAAATGGATAAAAGATAACTTAGGTTAAGGAGAATGCATTAACAAAAGCTTGCCAACTTTTTTTCCCTCAAATAACTAAGGGAACTAGGAAAGGCACTCCAATTCCTATTGGCTGTTAATTAAGCCTTATGATTTTAAGAGGCAGAGATGAAGATGGAACACAGTCCAGGAATGGATCATGAGTTCTGTAAAAGCACAGATGGAATACCAGATTAAGAGAACACCAAATAGGCCATTTTCTTTGGAAAATAAAGTGTGTGAAGGAAAGTAATGTGAAGGAAGTCTAGAAGGGTAGACTAAAGCCAGTCTCTGAAAGGCTCTGAATGGCATGTTGAGAAATTTTGTCCTAGAGTCAACAAGCAATTCTTAGGTAAAATGTTAACTCCTATTTTACTGTCTTTATGTCGCTAAAGCTCAAGACAATGCATACAAAGTGCTAAAGAAGTGTTTGTTGTTTTGAATAATTTATCAATGGACTGAAATGGTTAGCTATATACTTTATAACTAATATAGGTCTAAATCAAATGTTTTTCGATGTCCTCATGTCCTGTATCTCCATTCTCACAATTGCAAAATAAGTGATACACACCAATTTCAGTGGTAGGTTACAGGAGAGAAGAATTACAATAGCCTTAAATTTGTCAAGGAAGACTTCCCAAAGAAAGTGGGATTTGATTGGAACCTCGAAGAGGACTGTCTGTATGATAAACAGGAAAAAGGTTATGGAATTGGGAAGTTAAGGGAACATTAATGAAGCTAGCCTGGAGAGTTTGGATAGGGGATGGTTAAAGGTAACTTTGGAGAATATGATTGGATCTCGATGGTGGAGTGCTAGAAAGGGGTTTGGACAACATCAATTCTGAAAATAATGAAGAGCACACACACATTTCTTAGCAGAAATTGACATTAAAAATAACTAAGGAGAATTAAGATCCAGTGAGCAGAAATTATACGTACACAGATTGATGTTAACATGGGGAAAATCGGAGAGACAGATCCAACAATCAAATGGGCTGCTTTGGAATGAGGCAACTTCTTTGTCATTAGAGGTACATAAGCAAAAAGCAGATAGCCACATGTCAGGAATTTTATAGAAGGTATCATACAAGGCAAAGACCAGCCCAGATTACTTCTAAGCATATTTCCAAATTTAGAAATTATTATTATAGTATCATTAATCTAAAAGATCTGTGAGGAAATCAGATGGTGTAGAAACTTCCTGACAATTCAGACTAAACGAAAAGTATATTCAGTCCTCACTTTGCCTCAAAATGTTCTGGAAGTTCATCATGGGCTAGTGTGAGGAAAAGTTTTATTTTAAAAATAAATATTAGCATACTGTATTATAATAATATTGGAAACAATGGACTGAAAATTTAAAGAATTGTCTGCTAATTATAACACTTTCAGTAATTAGTTGTATGACCTTGTCATTTGATGTTTCTGAGCATTGAAGTGGAAGTTCTCTAAGTCTTTTTTAGCTTCAGCGTCTTATACTTTCATTGTGAGGTTTGACTCCAGTCCTTGAATTGATTTTTACATTCCAATTTAGTGTTGATAGGGACCTTTTGGTTGGAAATGAACAACTGCACTTGCTTTTGGAAATGATTTTGGGGGCAACTTCTTTCTTACTTAGAGACCAAGCTATAGCAGTAAGGGGCCAGACTTTGGAATTTGAGTAGTGTGGCTAAGAGGAAATGCTCTCAGTATATTCTCCTCAGGTGTGGTTGATAAAATACATATGATGTCTGAAGTGATATGCCCATAACTGAG
The DNA here is from genome assembly GCF_048593235.1 of Sminthopsis crassicaudata. Taxonomy (NCBI): domain Eukaryota; kingdom Metazoa; phylum Chordata; class Mammalia; order Dasyuromorphia; family Dasyuridae; genus Sminthopsis; species Sminthopsis crassicaudata. Next base: position 82,559,994 of record NC_133621.1, on the reverse strand, counting down.
TAGAAAGGAAGGGAAAACTAATTCAAGTTGCAAAGATAAACTCTATCTAGATAAAAGTGATATGTACCATCAGAAAAGTCTGTCGAGGGAGGCCAGGGTGTTACTTTTTGATAATCTCATTTGGAAGACCCTTATAGGGACTGCTGCCTGGAACTCAATTTACCTGCTTCTGAGGAGTGAGTTAATTCTACTGGGATTAGAATCTGTCACTTTGAGGGTTAGTAATCATTTCACACCTAAGGCCTCCATCCATAAGCCAACCAACTTGGCAGTTAAAACTCTACAGTGTTATAGCTGATGGAAAATAACAACATATAGGGGAAAAGTTGCTCACCTTCTATTTTTCTGTGGAGTCCCTGTTTCATCTTTCATTTTAAAAAATCTATTTTTTATGTAAGGTCTACCTGAAAAGAAACTAAAAATGTCCTTTTATTTATATTTATTGTATTTAATATATTTATATACAATATGTATAATATATTCACATAATATATTATATTATTATTTATTTATAGCTCTTGGCTCTGGGCATTTTCTTAAGCTGTGTTCTATGCCTGAGATGCTTTCCCTACTTTGATTTGATTACTGATCTTCTTGACTTTAAATCTCAATTAAAATCCCAACTCCTATAAAAAGCCTTTCCTAATCCCTCTTAATTCTAGTGCTTTTTTCTCTTCTAATTATTTTCTACTTATTGTGTATATAGTTTGTTTTGTATGTATTTGTTTGAATGCTTTCTCTCCCTTTAGATTATAAGCCTCTTTTTCTATCTCCAGCCTTTAGCACAAAGCTTGATATGTAGGAGGTACTTAATAAATGTTTGCCATTGATTGATATGAGCCTCCATAATATGGAACCTGAGGACAACATTAAAAGAAAGTTTCGATATCAAGGTATTCCTCATTTTAGAAAACTCAATATGCAAATATCAGCATTTATATGAAATGACAGAGTTTGATTCAAACATTTTAGGTAAAGTTCAGAATTATCTCCTAACATGTTTATAAAGGGAGAGATGAATAGAAATTAGTGACGATTATGACTTTTTATAGTCAAAATTAGGTCCCTTTATTTCATATAAAACCATCATATATTGGGCATGCCTACAGTATTGAATTGGAACTTTGCTGTCATATTAAGAGTACTTATAATACTTTACTATTTTAAGTCTAAATTAGGAGTAATTATCATTTTTATCCAAAGAGTCATAGTAAGGTGATTTTAATTGAAATATATATGCGGGATTATATTTGTAAGCAACTTTCAGGAGAACAAAATCACAGAAGCAGACTTTAAGAACTGGAAGGAACGTTTCTGTCTTTTTTTTTTTTTGAATAAAGTAATACATGTCTAATATTTAACTAAGATTCTCAATCTGTAGTGGACCTGAGATACATGAGCAGGCAGTCAGGCAGACATAGTTTCTGCTCTATAAATATTTTAACAGGAATCCCATGATTTAACAGTAGTTCAGTAAAAGTTCCCTGAATTGATCATTTCCATTTCTAACATACTTCTGCCTTACTAAAGTTTCAGGAGAAGCAACCTACCATTTGGCTTAGGGCCAATTTAATGTAAGACTAAAATGCTAATATAGGATGTTGATGCTGGAAAAAACCTTAGAGAACTTCTCATCTGTTCAGAGCATATTACAGAAGGGAAAACTGCAGCCAAGAAAGTTGGAATGGCTTGCCTTCTCAAGTCATAGCAAATATTTGGTGGTGGAGCCCTAGTGGGGCAGTCTCCTGACTGCCAATCCTGAACTCTTTCCACTATAACATACTCTCCTGGATGACCCAATATGCAGCCATGCCACTGATGGCAATATTTGGGAGATTTCCAATTGTGTAATGTAAGGGAGATTTAGAGAGTCACCTAGACTGATTTATAGGAGGCAGCCTTGTCATTGTTATGAAAGAAATAGTCCTTCAGGCCAAACTCTTAAACTGTGGGTAGTAACTCTACATGGGGTCATATAATTGAATGTGAAGGTTGTAAATATATTGGCAAGAGTGAAAGATATCAAATATTTCATTAAGATTTAATTATATAAAAATAAACAGGCACATCCAACTCAGTATGCAAATTTTCTTTCTTCTTTAATAAATGATAACATTATATACCAAATAATTGTTTTAAAATAAATTTCTTTATGATTTATTATCAGCAAATGTGTGATGTATATAACTATTTTATATATCTATACATGTGGGATGATGTTAAAATTTCTCAGGGGAAAAGGGTCAAAAGTGGAAAAAGTTTGAGAAGCCCTATCTTAGTATTCCCACATGAGCTTCTGACCTATTCTATTCCTAACGAAATGATTATCATTAGAATATACTCAAACTGGGAAATACTTTATATGAATTTAATTCATTATTTCATATCTACAAAACAACTAATATCATAACTCAATAAGAAGTGCAGGCTTTAATCATCCTTTAGTTGATGTGAAATACTATTGCATTAAGGATAATTATAATTATAATAAATCTGCCCATTTGGATGATGTTGTAAGATTGGCATAGGACTCTCCTTATGAGGTTAGTAGTACTAACATTTATTTACTTTTTTGGTTTGGATGTGATGATGAAATTTCCTCTCCCAAGTTCCCTCTGGCATTTTAAAATTTTTTGAGTTTGTATTCCCAGAAGGGTGATTATTCGGAAACCTATATTGTCTTTAGAGAGTTGCCTGAGGAACTGAGAGGATAAATGATCTGCCAATGTGGGTCAATAGCAGTGTTTGAACTGAGCTCTTCCTGACTCAGTTTACCTTTCTTCTCATTATGCTATTCTGCTTTTCAGTATAAATAGAAATATAAGGCGTAGAGACTGGACCCTTGATTTGATTCACATGGGGAAATTTCCAGATGAGGAAATGCCCTCTATTAATGCAACCCTTCACTTCTGTCACTAATTATCTTAGAGAGTTAATTAACTAATTAACTTAGAGAGTTGCCAAGAACACACAAAAGTTAGGTGATTTTTCTAGTGTCCCAAAGCCAGTATTGAGATAGCATTTCAGTCCAGATCATCCTGGTTCCAAAGTTAGCTTTTTATTCATTACGATATGATATATAAGTATTGTGATCATCATTTTATAGATGAAGAAAGAGTATCACTATCTTACTCATGATCTCATAACTAATTTGTGCTAGACCTGACCCTTGAATCCAGGTCTCTTGATTTCAATTCCAGCTTTTCCTAATATATTATACTGTCTTTCAATGTTGCATTACCTAGATTATCACTCCCACGATATAGGTAACATAATTTTGGTCTGTTTTTCTGCTTCACAAAAATATTCTTATTGATCAGAACTTATTGCTATATAATTCCTTAGAATCTCTGCATAAAGACATATAAATGGTTTGACCATTTTGAATGAAGTGACTTACTTGTTAACTAATCAGACAATTCATTTCTCTAACTCAGTCAAAGTAGTTGTTATTGGCTTGATTTAATTCAGTAATGCTGTCAGGGTAAGCAACTTGTAACTGTGCCCAAAGACACAATCTCGTGCTTGCAGTGACCAGCTCTATGCTGGGTTTTTCCAAACTTCCAAATTTATGAGAAAGTCACTAAAAGAGAAATGATATTTTCTGGCTCTCAGCTTAGCTGTGTTCATATCCTTTTGAATATAGTTCCTGAAGGAAGAGAGGCATGAGAAGTGGTTTTGCAAAGTAGGTTGACATTTGGTATTGGCTAAGAAATAGAGTAGTGGATCAATGGAATAGGTTAGGTTCATAAGACACAATAGTCAATGGCTACAATAATCCAGGGTTTGATAAACCTAAGCACTCCAGCTTCTTACACTTCCAGTATAAGAACTCACTATTTGACAAAAAATTTCTGGGAAAACTGGAAAATAATATGGCAGAAACTAGGCACTGACCAACATCTTATACCTTATGCCAAGATAAAGTTGAAATAGGTTCATGATTTAGATACAAAGAGTGATACTAAAAGCAAAGTAGGAGAACAAGGAATAGTCTGCCTCTCAGATCAATAGAGAAGGGAGGAATTTATGGTCAAAGAACTAGAGAACATTATGAAATGCAAAATAGTTAATTTTGACTACATTAAATTTAAAAAAAGATTTCGCACAAAGTCAATGCAGCAAAGATTAGGAGGGAAGTAGAAAGCTGGGGAAGAAATGTTTTTACATCCAGGGTTTCTGATAAAGGCCTCATTTCTAAAATATATAGAGAATTGACTCAAATTTATAAGAATGCAAGCCATTCTCCAATTGAAAAATGATCAAAGAAGTGAACAATTTTCAGATGAAGAAATTATAGCCATTTCTAATCACATGAAAAAATGCTCTAAATTACTACTGACTATAGAAATGCAAATTAAGACAACCCAGATATATCATTTCATACCTCTCAGACTGGCAAAGATGACAGGAAAATATAATGATAAATGTTGGAGAATGTGAGAAAACTGGGATGCTAATACATTGTTGGTGGAGTTGTGAATTGATCCAACCATTCTGGAGATCGGTTTGGAACTATGCCCAAAGAGTTATAAAACTGTTCATTCCCTTTGATCTAAAAGTTTCTCTACTGAGTCTGTATTCCAAAGAAATCATTAAAAAAGGGAAAACGATCCACATATGCAAAAATGTTTGCAGCAAACCCTTTTTATAGTGAAAGGGAATTGGAAATTGGATACCCATAAATTGGGAAATCATTGAATAAGTTATAAAATGTAACAGAATATTATTGTTCTTTAGGAAATGATGAGCACTGCAGAAAAAGCTTGGAAAGACTTACATGAACTGATGCTAAGTGAATTGAGTAGAACCAAGAGAAAATTATACATGGCAATAACAAGCCCTCATGGTATGAATTTCTACACTGGGATTTATCATCTGTATTTAATTTTAGAGAAACCTGAAAAATTTCTGGTAGCTATTTGCCTAACTTGGTCCACTTGTCCCAAAGGAATATAGGAGAAAAAAAAGGAAAAGAATTATAATGAGAATGACAACATTCTTCATACGATTCAGAAGGGATAGTCATACAAGTGGATGGATCAGTGCCCAGGCATTGGATAATAAAAAAAACAAATTGTATGGACTCATGAATTGAGTGGAAAACAGGAACTCATTTGGTGGTCCAAGAAAGGTGTACTCCTATGGCTGCTGGAAAATAATCTTTGTTTGGAAAGCAGAGATGTGTACCCTGGTGCCAAAGAAAAACATTATTTAGAGACAGGAAAGAAATACTATCAACTGAGACACTAGTAAAAGCACTCCACAGTCTAGTGGGTATCTGGCAGGAAGTAATAAGAGAAGAGCCGGATAATGGGAAGCAAAAAATCAGCTGGGGTTAGGAACAATAGCAAAAAAAAAAAAAAAACCCATTTGGAGATAATCATTAGACTTTAGAAGGAGAGTTTATAGGCAAACTAATTGTGATACTTAGAATTATGAAAGTGCCTTCTCCAACTCCAGACTTGCCCTTTGCTAGGGCTTTAATCAAATAACATCACAAGTGTGGAGAGGTATATAGGTCCCTAGATAGACAGAATGCTTCACTTGAAGCTCCCTTTGGGCTCAGATGTTAGGCTTTCTCTCTCCGTTAGTGTGTAAATAACACCGTTCTCTTTTGAAGTTTTGTAAGTTTGAAAACTTATAAGGAAAAACTTATGACTAACTTTGGCATACTACAGTATATTACAGTATGTTGAAATGCCAGGTTCTGCCTGAGTAGGGGGAATATGCTAAGTGAGAGAGGTTTCCAAAGTTTACCTGGGCCCTACACGGAGCATATGCTACGAATTCCTGCAGGAGGTATAGTACCTCTAAGCCAAGGAGTTACATTTTTGAAGAAGGGTATGAGACTTCCCATAATCATTCTCTATTTTGGCATTCTCACTGCCAACCAAATAGTATAGGGATATTGCAGTTTGAAGGCACTTTTTGTATTCTCTACAAACTGGGTAGCTTTAGACATTCTACTTGGTCTTTTTTTTTTGCTTTGGGGGGAAGTAAAGGAAGAAAGTTATCAGGGAAATGTAAAAAAAAAGGTTTTGGAAAATAAATTTGCTGTTGGCCTTATGAGGGAGAAGATTTATATTTTCATCCCTGAAAAGTCCCGTGAAGACTCACAGTTTATAAGTACCTTATTTAAAAACACCCTACCCCACTCATATCAACTTCCCATTTCTTTATTCATCTACCTTGCATATAGGATCTATCTTGAGAAACTGGCTGAGAATGGGATGTAACTCTCCAAATGGCAGCCTGAAGACATACTGGTTTTGAAGTCAAGGGGTAACAGTTTTTCTCTGCAAACGAAAAACTCCTTTCTCCATCGGTGTTAAGGGAAAATGACATTTTTAAAGGGTAGAATAAATTTGCTCCTGCTTCAGTTGCCCTTTGCAGAGGATTCATGTTTGCTCCCAAGGCAATGTACCCTCTCAATAAGAAGAGAACTCAGCCAGTAATCGCAATGGACATCTTGGATAAACATAAGTGAACAGTATCCCTAGTTCCTGCTGTATTTATTCCACACATTCATTAAAAAGAGTTAATTTGACAACTACTTCCTGAAGCCTCAGCACACATTTTCACGTCTCTCACCCACTTCTATTTTCATACAATTTCACTTCTTAGTAGCATTACAAATTTAGCTCTCCAGAGTTAGGCTACAAAACCTTTAAAAAAGAGAATGGAGAATTTCCCCAGACTTCCTGCAAATGTGTAAAGGTAGTGTTTATTTTCTATTAGGACTACTTTAGCAAAAGCTAGCAATACTATTGCCAGAGCCTGGTTTATGGTACAATATAGGAATGGCCTGTAGGTTTAAATGAGGAATGGGAAATTCTTACCTGGAGCCTCCACTCATCTCAATGGTAGTAAATAACTTCTCTAGAGTTCTTATTTATCCACCCAGAACTCCCAAGAAGTAAGGGACCTAAATATTTCTCTTTTCTTACTAATTTGAGTTGGCAAATTCCTAGTAGCCAGGAATATTTGTCCCTACTTCCCAGAACATCTTATCTTTTTCATTCCACCACCTATACATAGACATGCATGTGCAAAACGTTCTCACTCATCATGTATGCATACACACACACACACATACACACACACACACACACACACAAACAAGCAAATATGAGTCAGGAAGGTATATTTTGAATCCTTGGGATAAGAGTTCATTTTCCCCACAGAGACAGCCCCATCTGTAGTGGTTAGAAGCTAAAATATTTTACTTGTGTCCTGGGATTGAGGTATATTATAGGACAAATGAGCTTCTGCACATTGGCACAGGGGCCTGACCACTATTTTTCCTGGTTTAAATTCTTGATAACCAACGTTCAAATGAATTTTTCAAACTGTGGAAAACAAATTGTTGGCCTCTACTTTTGGGACACATACTACATAGGGAGGAAAGGAATAAAATTCTAAAGATCAGAACCAGAGAGTTCAAAATAAGAAGATAGTAACAAGAAAGAGTCTAATATGAGGATGGGGCTAGGAAACAATATTACATCTAGGAGTTAGACTCCTAGGGGTAGTAAAGTATTTCTGGCCTTGTGTCAGTTCTGAGATTGCCTTGACTCAACCACCCTGAATTTTTTGAACCAAACCATAGTAAAACCACTACTTCTGTTTTGTTACCTCTGGCGTTACCCAAAAATTATGACTAAAAATTTTCCATGACTAATCAAATCTTCCCTAGTTTGGGTGGAGGAAGAGATGGTGGGGATTGAGAAGGTCTTGAAGAAGAAGTGGTTAGAATATTTTAAAAATGAATTAGCAATAGAGATTCTGAGCTAGAGGGAAATAGAGGAGGAGAATAAAATTTATAGAGTAACAACAATGTGCTAACTGCTTTAAAAATATTCATTTGATCCTTTTAAAACTGTGCTGGGGAGGGGCTCCTGTTTTTCCTATTTTATAGTTAAGGAAACTGAGGCAATGCAAGGTTAAGCCAATGTCTCATTTTTTTAATGAGTCACAAGACTAGTAAGTATGTGAGGCCGAATTTGAACTCCTCTTTCTGACTTAAGGTTAGCTACCCTGCCACATAGGTAACTTTGTTATGTCTGAAGCAGAAATCCTGCAAGGTTGAAGAAAAAGCTAGGGAGATGTGAGGTTTGGGTTTCCAGATACACTACGCAAGATAACAATAGAGCTTCAGTTTCCAGATACATTTGTTTGGTACTACACAAGAAATAGCAATAGAGCTTCCAGATACTGTCTCAACTTGCTTCCATTTAGTTGATCTGTAGGCATTTTAAATCACTAGATTCATGCAACTAGTTCCACCCTCCAGTTTTTTTCTCTAAATACATTTAGCTAGAGAGTTCCAAGTCTCCTCCTTAACATTCTGTACTATTGTGTTCTACATTCTCCATTATAGTAAAGTCCATAAATCAAGAAACACCTTTCACTTCTTAGAACTACTTAGAACTTAGAATTATTCAGCAATTAAGAGGTTGTCACAGTAGAAGTATATGATGATGGTTGGAGTCAAGAAAGGCTCTGTGCCTCCTCTAGAAATATTCCCACCATGACTGGTCTAGCATATAGCAGTTTTGGGGAGGGAGTAGCAATGGAAAGAAGCCTTGTTGAGGAGAGGATGAAGTCAAAAGTCATTAGTAAACTATTTGAATTTAATATTACATTTCACATTAGATTTTAATTTTTGTAGGATGCCTCAAATTTAAAGAGCGTCTTTATTTCAAAAGGCTTTAAGTGTTTCTTACAGCAGATTTAATGTATTCTCACAAAATCCTGGCAGAGTAGAAAAGGGTAAAACAACCTCTATATTCATTTTATATATAGAGTGACTTTGGCATAGTAAGAAAAAAATAACTTTCTCAAGGTCACATGGCTAATATACAACATATATTGGATTAAAACAATCACCTTTCTTAATATGGACAGACATACCATTTTAAAAGTTGCTTTAATGACTATAATTCAATATGAATACTCAAATATCATTGTAATGTTGACTAAGGGTGATTCCTGGGAAAACAAGAAAAATGTGAAATTTGGTTTTGATACCTCCAGTGCCTCCTTTTTAAGTCCTTTGCCTTAGCCTGAGGCATCTTGTGCTTTGGGCCCTCCCATCCATCAAAACCTACTATTGGGAAGGGACCCAATAATAGTCGTTTATCCCTTCCTTTCAGTTTAATGAACACTTCATTGTTGAACAAAAAGGCTATGTTCATTGTTAAAGGTATTTTAGGCATCAGCAATCAATTTTGAGAGTGCCTTTATAGGTCTTTGAATTCATATCATGTAAGTGACCATACAATCTGGCTACTTTTAAACCTGATCCAGCTAATGGCTCAACACTGGATTGTTTTGTTCTCCCCCTGAAAGATTCCTTATCCACTTTACTTGGAGTATAGTTTCCTTCTTCAAAATCTGGCTACACAATGATGTAACTTATTTGAATACCAAATTACTGAAAATCTAAACTTTAGTCATCATGAAAATGAAACAAATGCTTTGTTATAAAAGCAACTGAAACATATAGGACCTGACACATATCATTTTGGAGAAGTTGTACTGGAAACCAGGAAAAAATGGTGGTAATACTTGATATTCAACCCTCAGACATTTGCATACAAGGCACTTGTCTCGTATTATCTATAATACTCTTCAGAGTCTAGATTCTAAGCTAGGTCAGCAATATTCCTGCCCCCCCCCTCAACTTACACTTTACTGAATAAGAACTGAGTAATGATTAAGAAACACATAAAGGGGCTGAGTGATCTATGCTGTCATGAGTGTAAGCTACTTGGGAAGGCTAGCATTTTGTGTCTTACTTCCTACTCTTGTATAAGCTTTTCTAAAGCACAGAAGAACATATCACAAAGACAGAAATACAAACTTGTCAGTTCATTGCTAAGTGAACCAGCTTCTACTACTGCAATTAGAAAGTTATTAAAACAAAGTCCCTTTAGCCATGGCTTTGAATGAGCTGCTAATACTTTCCATTAAATTGCATAAATTTAAAGAAGCTTCACTATTCCACTTTAATAGTATTAGAGAGAACAGTGGAGCACTATTTGTTATTTTGGACAGGAATTCTCTATTACAAGAGCTAATGGAGAAAAGATACAGTAAATTAAAATGTAAAAAATGTCCTTGAAGTTTCTCTGCCCTAATGAGAAGGTAAAGTGGATAGTGGTATGAGTTCCAATATTTTGGAAGTCTGATCTAGCACCATTTCTGCATTTGCCAAAGATTTGTGAATTCACTAATTCCATCCAAACATTAGAAGGTCAGGGGAATTATACTTTGTCCTCAGAAGAGCTATTCTACTACCTGCCCTTTGCATGAAACATCATCTGAAACCCAAATCTTGCATTCTGAGAGATCTAGGAATGATATACTTTTTCAAAGCATATGAGATAAGTCTCTCTCTCTCTTTACTTAGGAGGAGGGCTTCTCACAACCATAATTCAATTGATAAGAAATTTTTTGACCATAAGCTGTTGTCTTCTCTTACCATGTACTAATCTAGAATTTTCATATTTATTTATTTCAAGGATTTATGACTGCTATGACAGAGTAGATATAGAGAGATGTTCTTGGAGTTAAGATACATTATATATATGCAAACATATATGTATATATTTGTTACATACATAAATAAATATGTAGGTAGAAAGAGCATACATTTATTTGTTAAGCATCTTTTATGTACCAAGATCTGTGCTAAGGATGATCTGTATCCCAATTCCACCTCTCACAATACTACCTGTGACCATAGATTAATTACTTAACTCTCAATGTTCTAGATAACTCTGTAAGATTATATGTTGAAGAGGTGGGGTTTTATCATCAAAGAGTTCATAAAATTACAGGTCTAGTCCCTAGTCCTATTCCCCTAAATTGACAAAGATCAGAAGTCTTCTATGGATCACTAAATATTCATGAGTTCCTATGATTGAAAAAAGTCATCATTTTTGATGAAGAAACTTTTAAAACTTATTTAGGCTGTTCTTCATATGGCAGGGATAAAGTATATCCCTTAATCTTTTTTTACCTTGGTAGGATTTGATAGAATTTTTTTTTCCATTGACATAGCATTTGAAAAACCAGGGTCACTTCCATGTACAATTAGATTTTGGAGTAATGAAAAAATAGTGAAGTAAAAATATTCCTTTACAAATGATGAGAGTTATTCTGATAATAAATGAGATAATAAAGACTATTGGCCTGTAATTCTTTGACAAACAAAAGCTTTGTCACTACTTCCTAATTTATAGCTACTCCCTGCTAGCCATGTAGCTCATCTTTTTGATGATTCTCTATATCACCACACTGACCCTTTTCACTTTTTTTATTAGCAGAAACTTTGATTCTAACACCTTTTTATTCAATTATTTTGTTACTTTAAAAAGGAACTAGGTCATCATTACTTTCCTCTTGTCTAAAAATGAACTAAAATTTGTTTTAGAAAAGAAAAAAAATAAGAATTTACTTTAACATTAATGTTGTGTTTTCTCAAAACTAAATTCTGTGGCAATAAGTGAAGAAGTCTGGGAAATACACAAACATGTCCAACTACCCACATGTTCTCTCCATTCTGTCTGATAAAAATGTCCATTTTCCATCTTGATGTTTGAGTGCTATGTTTATAGAGACTACATGTAGATATGAATTGATACAACTTAATTTGCTTTTCTCTCAGAGCTTTTCTCCCAAGAAAATGACTTGTTGCAAGAGTAACTTTTCCTTAACTAAGCATACCAACTTGCACAACTTCTTTGATCATTGCATTGGCCAATCAGAGGGCTTTCTGTACATAGATAGGATCTATATCTTAACTACAAAGATTAGTGCAAACCATATAAAAAATTTACTATTCCCCAATAAACCTAGGGACATAGCCTATCAATGACACTGGAATGGGACGTATTATTTCTTCACATACCTGCAAGTCTTATTTTCTAGTTGAAATAAATATTGTTGAATGACTGGTTGTATGGCCTAAAAATCTAAGGAAGTTATTAGAGTATTTTGTTTCTTATAAATTTTGTTCCCTCTACTTGAGAGTGTTCTTTAGTATTTTCATTTTCTAGCCTGCTCCATGGGAGCCATATTCATACTTAGCAATATACTTGTTTCATTGGAAAGTTATATGGAAAAATAAATGAAATTATAATAGATATTGATTTAAAGATTCATTTTCTATTAAATTATTTGCTACCAAAATGTCTGACAAAGCTTTGAAGAACTATTGTTCAGTTAGTGGGTGGATTATTTGTGTTCTTTTCTGTCTTGTTTAAACTTATAAAATGCACTACATTTTAAAAAATCCAGAGAAATTTAAATTTTTTAGATTTGTATCTGAATGTGATGGTGGCTATGGGGGTCCCACTGTACCAATTATTTGAAAAGAACCAGTCACTCTTAAAAGAACTTAAATCTATTATAGGGAAATAATCATAAAAATAAATTCCTTTGGAAATAATCAATGGGTCTTTTCTGAACATGCCCAGAATCTCATTTTATTTTTTTAAATTAAAAATACCTCTACATTTTAAGCCCATAAATAGACTTGCCACATAAAAGCAATCTATCTATTTGCTTAATTTAAGATGTCAGACTGCTCTACTTTCGAACTTTTCAGATTTGAAATAAGTCATGGAAATAAAAAATTGGCCTTTTGTAATGTACAAATTTTAAAAGTATTTCAATACTATTAGAGAATAATAAGAGACCATGGGTGAAGAACCATTTGGATCACACCTTGGAAAACACTCTTCTTCCCCTTTGCTGGTTCTTATTCTTTACCTTAATTCAAGCAAAGGCATTTTCATTCTCCTGCTCATAAAAATAAAGCTACCTGGCTTACATTACTATGATGTATTACTAAGAAACATCTCTCTAATTGTCCAATGTCTTTAATAATCCTCACAAATCTAGTACTCACCCCCCAATTTAGAGTTGATGAGAGAATTTATTTAGGAGTGTCATTTGAGTGTTGTAAGTTCTTCAGAGAGTACTGAATAGAGGAAAATTAATTTTACCACCTGTTCTTTTTCTTGTATCTAAAATATGACTTAATTGTCCACAAAGGAATCTCTTTCTTTGAGTTACTCAAAGTACAGTATAGGAAAGAGTGTAGGCAGGAATATGAGTTTCCATTATTTTAGATGTAAACATGAAGTTTAGATATGAGAATTCATTTGACTAAGAATATCAAGATGGTTAAATCACAGAATATTGTAGAAAAGGAAGGGACCTTAGATATTGTTCTACTCCAATCTCATTTTTTTTCCCGCAGGTATCCAGCCTAAAGCCCAGAAAAAGTCAATAACTTGCTCCCATTTATGCTAGTTAGTGGCAGAGCAGGTTCTAATACTTACGTCCTCTCTGATGTTACTATTAGCATCAGTGCTTGTGTTGAGCTGAGAGAAATGATCTGGTCCAGCACCAAGATAGTGGATAGCATCAAGACAGCAGCCAATTATACTGGTAAAGTTAAGGGTTGTTAGCAGAACCTAGACTAAGTAGTTCTAATTAGGGTGAATTACTCTTGTTCATTTATTTGTTCTGGATCATTCACATATTGAGAATAAAGTCCAAGTGTGCTTCTAGTACATTAATTTCCTGACTTTCTGGGGAGAAATTCTTTCGATAGAGGCACTTTTTGGGGTATTTCTTCCTCAGTGTGCTTTCTGAGAAGCAGTTGGAGTGATAATATCTAAGAACCTTTGGTGTCCCTTTCCTGTGTATCTGGAATCTTGTGGCTTAACCTGTCACCATCCTTTCTTTTAGGGGTCACAGCAATATCCATGGATACATTTCTGTACAGTGCTTGTTTTGAGATTCCATAGTAAGGATATTTTCAAAATCCAGACAAAATAGCCAGTGCTTTGTATATTCATTACCCTGCCTTTTCAAAGAAATCAGAATGTTTCTGCAGACTAGCCCACCACAATTAGCAGTTCCAATTCTAAGGATGCTTATTATAGTGATACTACCACTAAGGAATTTAAATATTTCCATGGTCTATTTTAACTTTAACATGTACTAACTGTGTCATCATAGATCAGTCACTTACCTTTTCTGAGGCTTAGTTTCCTCATCTATATAATGAGGAGGATAATATATTATATACAAAGCTTTTTGTAAAGAAAGTACTTTGCAAATCTGAAAGATTATATAAAAGGAACTATCATTATTTCTACAGATGTCTAAAATAAAATAAAATAATTTAGCTGATAAAATGATTGAAATCAGTAAGGGAGCTTATTTCTGGTTTTTATTTTAGTGTCTGGAGTTTCTCTCAGCTCCTATCATCCCCTTTTTATTTTACCTCTTTATTCCTTTCCTTCCCCCACTCCATATTTTCTTTCTCCTTTTTTATTTCCTTTCACTTTAGCAGCAGTTGGGATTTGTGAGCAAAGGAAATGATGAGTATTAGAAATGGAGCAAAGGATACTATTACTTTACCAATGTATTTTTCTCCCTGGTCCCAATCCTGTGTTGATATGCTTAGAAATAGCTGATGAATTATGGTTGATTGATTTTTTTTTTAGGACTTGTAATTCCATTTGTATATTAAACTCCTGGTAAAGACACTTCCCCTACACATAAAAATCAGTAACTCACCAAGGACTTATAGCCAGAAAACTGGTGAAGTCAGGGGGTGGATGGGACAGAGCTGTTAAATGACTTGTTTTTGATTACGCAGACATTTAGAAGGAAGATTTAAAACTCAGATCTTTTTGACTCAGACTGCTCATGAAACTATTCTTCCTTTAGTGACTGATGAGCATAATTTAGAGTAATCAGAAGAATATGGCTCAATAAATATGGTTTTGAATATCTAAATAAAATATTTGGATCTTTTTTTCTCTAAGTTTTGAGCAACAGAAAAAGTTGGAATTAAGTATACAACATAAAAAATATTTAAATGCACAACTTGGCCTAGTCAATCTACTTATGTAAAAGAAGCACTGAGACCAAATGCATGTTAAAATTACCCATTCCTGCAGTATCTGATTTCTGAAGTTTCTCACACTGTTGTATACTCATTGTAGATATACTAAATATAACTTTTTTGACTGACAATGATTTCTCAGGGACCTTTATATGTTTCTGCAAAATATGACTAGACACCAAATTTCATTTCTTGAACTTCAAAGAAACTAGGAGGCAGATCTTGCTAAGAAACCTAGCTTGCCCTTTTAGGTTCATAGGCAAATTTGATCATAAATTAATGACCTGCCATGTCATAGAGCTGGTAATAATGATTTTCTGTATTAAAGAAAGGCAGGGGTGAAGGTGGAGGAAATGAGAACCTCCGCATATTTCTCTATGTTGTAGCTTAGCAGGAAGAAATTTCTCTGGTTGTAAATATTGATTTTTTTAACCTGCTGGAAATAACTAAACATACTATATTTCACTGCTTAAAAATAGTAAAAAACAAAACATCAAAATAACATTCATATCCTACTCATCCCCTTGAATGATTCTGTACATTTTAAAAAAGATCAGAATCCAATTGTCAGAGATAGCTATTGTTTGTAATTACATCAGGGACCTAACATGTGGGACAGAAAGAAAAGATGTTTAACACAGAATTGGCCTAATAAAGACAGATATTTAGCTACATTTCTGAGAAATAATATTGAGATTCCCTGAGTTCAGTTTTCTCTGTTCTAATGTATCTCCTGTTTCAAATAAATGCCAAACAGGTAACCCTGGAACCATAGACCCAAAAATAAAATAAGAATTTGTATAGTTAACCTGCATTTCTAATCAGACATGAGGAGTGATTTTCCCCCCTCATCTTTACTTTAGTCAGATCACAATGGAAATGGTTTATTCTATAAATAAGCCCCTTAAGTTTCTTACCACCAGTCAAAGAAAAATAGCATGTGATTGCTCTCTTTATAAATAACATGACCTCATAAGGTAATATTGGCCCCCAAATCTGATAGACTAAGACACCTGGATGTGTCCTAGCTTTCATTTTGTCCAGTTCTTTGTAAAGTAAAATGTAAATATTAAGTGCTGTGTACAAACAAATATTTGGCTAATCTGATGTTTGGACCTCCTTCCCCTTCCAAAGACAAGTGTGCTGACTACAGCTGTGCCTTAATAGTAATGTGGTTGAGGAACACAGATTTCCAATATAGAGAATACACTGTGATTGGAGAAACTGTGTGAGCTCATATCAATAGTGGTAAGCAGGCAGCATATCTCCACAGGTGAGCCAATTCTTATTTTAAGCACTTGTTTTCACTTAGCTTTAACAGGCTTAAAAAAAAAATTAATCCTACTTTGCTACTTTAAAAATATCTAGATTTCATCATAAATTACAATTCAGGTAAACAGGTTCATCTTTTAAAGAAAGGATACCCAATTGTCTGTTTTTTACAACAATGGCATGAGATAGATTGGTCTTTGTTTAAGGAATTGAAATTAAACTTTTTATACTGACATTTGAAGCATTTTATACAGGCATTTGAGGCATTTAAAATAGGGCAATGATGGCATTTAGTGAGGTCTGTTTTAAGTGAGTCACCTGACAACATCATCTGTGGCTCTTCAGGAGTCATTGAAGAAAAATCTCATTGGAAAAAATTCAGTGAAAGCCTGAATACATAAAACCTATGTTAGGGAGAAATTATTCACATTGCTAAAGAATTCAATATAATTTTTCTCTAAAAGATTGAGCTTTCCCAGTGAATTTAATTTGTCTGTTTGTTTTGTGAGACAGATAATTAGCTGATAAAACTGAAGGTTGGGAGGGCAGAGATATTTAAAAATGTTAGGAGTCACTGGTAACTTAAGAATAATTAGAAACCAAGGATCTTAAAGCATCACTGAAATGCTAAGTTTAAGCAATGGGAAAACAGAACTTGATTTACAAATATTTTGAAGGACACATCTGTTGTGTAAAGTACATTCTACATGTAGTTTCCTTGATATGTTTTGAGTGCATGTGTGTAAGTGAGTATACATGCTTACATGCACACATATGTTTTATGTACACATACACACACTTGTTTACATTCATAGTTTTTCTTTATTGTCAACTAATACACTTAAAAGTAATTTTCTCCTTTAGATTTTTTTCTCACCTATAAAGAAAGGGTTACCAAACCTTGCACTACCTAACAAAATTTCTCACCAATAAGTATCCCAAGCTACCTCTCCTTTTTGCCCCCATGGGAAAAATCATACTAAAGATGTCTAGTTTGAATCTGATGTATTCTGCTGATTATAAAGGTAAGAAGGGGACAAGGCATTCCAAATATCCATTAATGTGCTCTGGGGTTAGAAGTGCTGCAATAACATAAGGAATTGATTTCTTTCTCTGTTACAAATTGCAAAGGGAGACATCCTGACATGCAAAGGGAGGCCCATGCATAGGGCATAGTAGAGAAATATTCAGAGTTGAAGAGACAGATTTAGTGTGAACTGGCAAAGGATAGGTTGGTGGGGGCAGAGAAAAATCCATCCAAAGGAATATCCCTCTGACTAATGCAGCAGAGTTTATTTTTGAATGAAAGCAATGTGGGCTTAAATTAAATGTCAAATATAATTTAGCATTAAGGCATGAAGTGGCTGATGGTGTTCGTGGAAAAACTGACAGCTCTTCTGAGTGGTTAATTGCTACCTCCCCCCCATCCAATCCAATCCCCCTATAAAAAGATCTCCTACTTTCCATAGGTAAGTCTTCAATCTATTTCAATGGAGAAATCTTTTAAACGGTGAAAGCTAGAAGACTTTGCTGGAAACAGATAGGGTCACAGTATAAAAGTTACTCTTCTAAGTGAAGGCTTAATTGTATATAGCTTCCACCAACCCTGCTGATTTTGAATCTAAATCTACTCCAAGGTCCCATGAAGAGGCAGATAAGTTAGAGTAAGTTTTAATTACTACTTGTAATAAATGTGAGGCAAAGAAAATTAGGACATCTCTGAGTGTAAGAAAGAATTTTAAAGAACATGATGCTTGAAGGAGGGATGGGGACACAGAAAAAGCAGAGAGAAAAGGAGATGGGGAGAAGGGGAAAAAGAAAGAAGGAAAGAGAGAAAGAGAGAGGCACACAGAGATAGAGACAGAGATAGTCAGAGACACAGTTACAGAGAGAGACGGTGAGAAAGACAGAGAGGATGAAAAGAATGAAAAGAAGGAAAAAGAGGAGGAGGAAAGCAAAGGAATAGAGAAGAGAGAAGAAGAGAGGAGAGAACAGAAAAGAGGATTACTTGCATTCCCACACTTTCTGATGAAGCCTGAGCCTTGAAACAAACATACAGAGGAAACTTGTTCACATGGGATTTTGCAGCCAAGCAAGCTAGAAATCATGTTAGAAAGCCTGGTCTTGTGAGATTTCCAATCCAATTTCCAGACCAAGGAGGTTTAGATATGTTCAGATAAACTTCAGCTTTTAGGCTACAAGCTATTGGATGCTTATCCATACCAAAATGAATCCTCAAACCTTTTTAGGCTCACCTCCCACTAATATTCATTAAAGCAGCATTTTCAGTTTTCTCTCTTCCACATAAATCCTGTTCTTCCAGCCATTCTATGTAAGTTAGAATTGGTTGTACTGGGTTTATGTGAAGCAAGCAAGAGAGCTAGACATCAAAATGGGCATTGTTGTATGTACAAATATTGGATAAAATAGGAAAGAAAAATATTCAATGGCTACTTGGAGGCAGTTACAGCAAGGTGTCATATTATTTGCTTTGTGACTTGGGCCAGCCACATTACCTCTGTGGGTCCCAGTTTCCTTGACTATAAAGTGTTTGAACTACAAAACATCACATTTATGTGGTATTTTAAAATTGAGAAATCAATTTTCTTACAATAGCTGTGAAAAGGGAAAGCAGGTAAATGTTTTTCTATTTTATTTGGAGGGAAACTGAGGCTCAGATAGTTGTCCCTGATTGTACAACTAAGTTTCAGAGGCAATCATTAAAGCTAAGTCTCCACCTTCCAAATTCATCACTCTTCCTATATGCCACAGTGTTTTTTATGGTGCCTTTTATTATTATTATATTTTTTGCAGGAGATAAGTCTCAGCAGACGTACACAGGAATGCAGAATTTTTTGATCACTATTGCCTATCTGTGAATGGTGCTAGTTGTGTCTCAGTTGCAGTGTAATTGTCCACTACTACTATAGGGAGATAAGTATGGAAGAATATTTACAATTCCTTCCTCTGCTTCCTCATGAGGGTTGAAAAACCAGCAAAACAATGTGACTCACATAGAGAGACCCAGATACCAAGTAACTATGGTGATCAAGATGTACTGCCACAATCTCAGTCTGACCTCTTCCCTAAATCCTTACACACATTCAGTTCTTTCATAATGATGGGGCTTACTCACTAACACCAGTACAGGTATTATTTTTTTCTTCCTAAAAAAGAAGCATTTCCTAGGAAGATGAACTTAAGAGTCAACAGACATCCCCACATACTAACTACTACTGCCTTCCTTTTGGTGTTATGATAGTCTATGTTGTCTAATCTTCTCTCATTTTATGAACTGACACTATCAATACACTTTTATGCTGCTGATTTTAGGTACTAGAAATGTCAAATCTTAGCGTCCTCAGATCTGTGAGAATAAGAAGTAAAGATTGTATTGGTTCTGAGGACGGTCCTATTATAGATGCAGTCATGTTGAAAAAGGATAGATTATTCTCCGGTAAGTCCTAGGAGGCAAATGTACCACCTGCTGCTGAAGAACTATAGGACCAGACTTTGGGGGCAGAAGCTTATTACAAATCCCTGTGCTGTCAGGGCCCTGGGACAAAGTGCTATTTATCCCATCTTAATTCTATCCCTGTCGTCTCCCCAAATCCATTCTGTTGGTGGATACAGGTGGACTTCAGGAGGATTGGAAGCCATATTATATGCGACAGTAAAAATTATGAAAATGACCAGGAAGTTTTATTCATCTGAGAAAATATGATACAATAAACTCAACATAAATAAAACACCCTTTAGTTTTGAAGTATAACATTAAGAGGAAACTTGATTTTTTTTTGGGGGGGTGGATAATAGGGAGGCACTGTAGGCAGCCAATCAAAATCATTCAGGAAAATGAATAAAAGACTCATAACATTTCACATCTGGAAAGGACCTTAGAGTTCATTCTGTCATATATTCCTCATTGTAGAGTCAAATTATAACAAATCAATAAGAATTTTGTAAGTGTCGTGCTACACACTGGTATGCAAGCAAAAAGAAAGACAAAGATAAAGACATTGAACTTCAGAAAAATTAAATGACTTGCTTAAGTTTGCAAACTAATCTGTAGCAGAAAACATCTTCTGATTTCCAGCACAGTTTTCTTCATCATGATTCTACATTATATGGATGAGATCAAGACTGGATAAGGACATGACTGATCAGTGTAAGGAACTCCTAGGTGAGCAAATCCTACCAATTCAGGTTGGTACCATCTTTGCAATTTCTTATTTTAGATGTCTATAGCAGTGAGAAGCTGAGTGACCCTCCATCAGGATCACACAGTCAGAATGTGTGATAGGGCTTGAACCCAGGTCTTCCTAGTTCCAAAGGCAATCTCTAATCTATGTACTATGGTGCACTCATGAATGTTGATCAGATTCACTGGATAATAGTAAAATTTTTATGAATTTGTGCTTGCCAACTTCCCTTTGTTGTTGCTCAATCATTTAGTTAGGTCCGACTCTTGTGAACTCGTGGACTATTCTGTCCATGTGGTTTTCTTGGCAATGATACTGAAGTGGTTCATTATTTCCTTCTCTACTAAAGTAAAGCAGAGGTTAATTGACTTGCCCAAGATCACACAGCTAGTATCTGAAATGAGATGTAAATTCAGTCAGCCTGCCTCCAGACTCAGTGTTCTGTCCACTGAACCACCTGCCTCCTTTCTCTTTAATTACTGAGCAGTATTGTAAAGTCTATATTAATTATTTGAGGTTAAACTAAATATAAACATTTAATTAGGGAAAATATTAAAAATATAAAGAAAGGTCAGTTTCTTACTTTATCTTCTTATTTTCCACTTATCTATCTTATCTTGTATTATTAAAGAAAAAAAGATAAAGTTATTTATATTTGCATGTGAAAGATGTACATTCTTTGAAAAAGGGAATTGCTTTATTTTTGTCTTAGAACCCTGAGCCTTACATTTGGGGAATGGGGATTTAGAATAGGATGACTCTATAGATTACCTAACCCCATCTCTTCATTTTATAGATTTAAATAATTTTTTTAAAGATACTTGTCCAAGATCACAGAGATAGCAAGTGGTAGAGCTGGGATTTTAACTGTGGTCCTCTTACCTCAAATTTAGGGCTTTTTTCATTGTTTTACATTGCTTCCTAGGTTTTTCAACATTGCTGAATTGAATTCTCTACAAGAGAGAACTGAGATTCTTTTGAGTTTCACCTTTGTCAATGTCTTTATAATTAAAGGAAATATTAAAATTCTGGATTACAAAATCTGTTAAAGATTTAAATTAACTGAATAATTATTTATGAAATGGTACTTTGACAAGTTTTGAGGAAGCTAGAAGAACTGTAATTCAAAGCATTCATTTCTCATGATTTTTATTACTTTTGTAATAATTACCTAGTACCATATTTAGAGGGTACCTTTCTCTGAAGGGCTAATAAAGATTCAGAAGCTTTTTATCTTTATAACTTTATATCTTTTTGGGAGCATTTAAAAGCCAAATTAGCATCATTTATTGTTCTCACCTGATGAGTGAAATGCTGATGCATTTTTAAATTTGCCATAGAGTACTCTTTGGCTATGTGTATCCCAAATAAAAATATTTCATCATTTCTGTACTTTGTGGTATAGTGTATAAATAACATATAAGTAACTTTTACTTGATTATATTAATAATTTGTAGACCCAAGTAGGAACTCCAAATAAATACTTTAACATTTTAAAATATTATTTAGTAAAAGTTGTTTAATACAAAAAGTTGAAGAGATGAATGTTTTTCTTTTTTATAAACTCTACAAAATTTTACAATCTCCAAATGGTAAAAATATTGTGCATAAGTAGAATCAGCTACGATGACATCTTAGGCAGTTGTGCCTGAAGTTTTTAGAGAAATTCTTTAAACATGTTTAAAAGGCGTTTACAGAAAGGAGTAATTCTATAAAACTAAGACAAGTCAGGCACATACCTGTAGTCCCTGCTAAGTCTGTGAATTGCTTGAGTTTGAATTTTTTGTTGATTTTGTGACTGCTCAGTGAAACTTAAATGGTGAACCTCCCAAAGTGGGAAGAGGGGATGAAGGAGAGGAAAGAGAGGTCAAATAGCCCTGGATGGAAATAGAAAGGGTCGGAGTTTTGATACTGCTTAGCAGTGTTGAGTGTCTGTGAGTAACTGCTATACTTTTAGCTTGGGCTTGAATGGGACACATCTCAAAAAAGAAAGTAAAGAAAGTAATAATAGTAAATAATTAAGGCAATACCTTCAATCACAAGTATTCTAGTTGGGAAAAGAAGTGTCTAACTTGAGAAAAGACAAGATAGTATACTTCTCATTAAGGAAAAAAATAACATTTCCATGAATGTGAATATTGGTCAGTAAAATGAATCAAACAGAGAAATTGACATTGGCAGTGAACAATGGAACAGCATCTATACAAAGCCTTATGTTATGAATATATTGCAAGTGAAGAGAATTGGAATGCTATGAATATAAAAGAGAGGGTACAAATATATAAGACATCAAAGAGAAATAAATGGGATGTATAAGTTGAGATGGATCTTTAGGATATCCATGACTAAAAATATTCAAAGGAATATCAAATATATTTGTATTTCAGGAAGACTTTTGACAAAGTTCCTAAGGATTCTTGTAAAAAATATGGGGAGAGATCAATTAAAAATGGAAAAGAAACAATATGTACAAAGTATTTATAGCAACTTTCTTTGTGGTGACAAAGAATTGGAAATAGAGGGATATCTATCAATTGGGGAATTCCTGAACTGAGGTATATTAATGTAATGGAAAACTATTATTCTAAAAGAAATGATGAGCAGGAATTTTCAAAAAACATGAAAAACCTTACATGAACTGATGCTGAATGAAGTGAGCAGAACCAGGAGAATATTGTACAGAATAAGAACAACAATGAATGTATTTGATCAACTTTTCTAGATTTTGCTTTTCTCAGCAATACAATAATCTAAGATGATTCTAAAAGACTCATGATGAAAAATGGTATCCAAATCCAGAGAAAGAACTGAATCTGAATGTAGATTGAAGCCTACTATTATGAATTTTTTGTTTCTTTTTCCTTATTGTGGTTTCCCCTTTTGTTCTGATTCTTCTTTTACAGCATGATTAATGTAGAAATATATTTAATATGATTGTACACATATAACCTATATCAGATTGATTGCTGTCTTGAGGGGAGGGAAGGAGAAAAAAGCAAAAATCAAAATCTTATAAAAGTAATGTCAAAATCTAATAAATAAATTAAAATTTGTGGGGAGATATGAAATAGCTCACAGTATAGCTGGGTTTATTTAGAAATGATTAAATGACTTTATCCAGAGAGGGGTGATTAATTAACCTGAATGCATGTTGCTAATGGAATGCCCAGGGAGTTGTCCTTGGTGCTGTTCTGTTAAAAATATCTTATTGTCTCTGATGATGGCTTAAATTGAATCCTTATAAAACCTGCAGATGACCCCAAATTGAGAGAGATAGATGGCTGCTACATGACTAGATGCAACTTGTTGAGTGCATCAAAATAGAGATTCTTTTTCAGTAATGGATTTAACTAAATTGTTAAAGTACCTTTTAACTATGAAATTCTGTGATTCTTAGGTTAGGACAAAAAATAAATTACCCTAACATGCTAGAATGGTGAATTTAAACTAACAGAATGACACAGAAAGTGATAGATGTAAAATCTTATGTTTGAATGTTACCTTTCCCCCTAAAAAAATCTCCTCCTTTTTCTTCTTACTGTATTCCATATTACTGTAGAGGGCAATACTATCTTATCAATCCTTTAGGCTTGCGACCAGTAGTCACCTTCAAGTCTTCATTATCTCTCACTTCCCTCACTCATACAATATGTTGCAAGGAGCTGTCATATTCACCTTTCAACATCTATTGGATATGTCCCTTTCTCTCCTCTTATCATCTTAAACCTGGACCATTACAGTATCCTGGAAGTAGGTTTTGCCTACCTCAAGTCTCACCCCATTCCAGTCCATCTTCCATTCAATCATCAAATGTATTTTTTCTAAAGCAGAGGTCAGATCATATCACTCCCTACTGCCAATAAACTCCAGTGGCTACCTATAGTCTCTAGGATTAAATATAAAATTCTTTGCCATTCAAAGTCCTTCATAACTTAGAGCTCCCTCCTATCTTTCTAGTCTTCTTGTGCTTTACTATTCTTCCATGTATTCTTTGATCCAATAACACTGCTTTCCTTGCTTTTCTACAAACAAAACACTCCATCTCTCTGCTCTGGACCTTTTCTCCGGCTACCCTGCAAATCTGAAACATTCTCTTTCTTCAATTGCTCCTATTTTTGCCCTGAATTCTTTTAAGTCTTGACCAAAATATCAACCTTTTTGGGAAGGCTTTCTTAATTCATCTTTATTCTTATGA
The DNA here is from genome assembly GCF_048593235.1 of Sminthopsis crassicaudata. NCBI lineage: Eukaryota > Metazoa > Chordata > Mammalia > Dasyuromorphia > Dasyuridae > Sminthopsis > Sminthopsis crassicaudata. Next base: position 82,535,387 of record NC_133621.1, on the reverse strand, counting down.
CTTTCATTTGTTAATTATTTCCTATTTATCCTGCATGTAGCTTGCTTTGTACATAATTGTATGCATGTTGTCTCTGTCATTACTTTGCAAGTTTATTGAGGTTAGGGACATTTATTTTTTAACTGTTGTGCAGTGGATGGAGTGCCAGGCTTGAACTCAGGAGGCCTGAGTTCAAATAAAGCCTCAGACACTTATTAACTGTTAACTTATTAACTTCACAGTGATCCAAGTCATTTCAACTTAGTTGCCTCAGTTTCTTAACTGTAAAAATGAGTCGAGAAAGGGAATTGCAAACCATTCCATTATCTTTCTGAAGAAAACCCCAGAAAGAGTTGGACATGACTCACACAACAACAACAACGAATTTGTCCCCTCCGTGCTAAACATGATGTTTGGCATATGGTAGACATTTAGTAAATGTTTATTGATTAGTTGATTCAGAAAATCAATTGCAGAAGTACAAAATGGATGAGATATGGTTAGATAACAGAATTAAAAAAAAAAAGAACTTGAAGCTCAAAGAATTAAGAATAGGTTGAGAGTCAAAAAAGCTAAAGGATTCCCTCCCCCTTTTTGAGGAGTAGTGTCTAAGTCTGTGATTTCACTTGAACAAGGAACTTTTCATATGTAAACTTCCTCCACTGATAGAGATCTGTACTTCAACCATAATATAGGTAAAATGACTTATCTGTGGTTGCACTACTAGCCTATGTCAGATAGGACCTCTACTCAGATTTTACTGACTTCAAGTCCAGTCTTTTATCTTCCATACTATTCATCCTTCCTGATCCAATCTTAGGTTAAAATGATAGAAACACAGCATACACAGTGAGGTGAAGTGACGGTCTCATGGTACTTTGGGTCACAAAATATCTAGAGCATCTTTTAGTTCTGCATACCACATATTAGGAAAGACATTTATAAATTGTATCCACAGAAATTGTGATCTAGAAAAAAAAAATGATTGCCTTATTAAATGGAAGTTGTGTAAGGCAATGCTGCCCACACAAGGGAGCAAAGTATGTGTCCTAGTATGTGTTCCCCAAAATTCCCCCATGAGGAAAAGCAAAATTTTATTTAATGTAACAAAGAATTCTCTAATAAATGGAACTGTCCAAAAGTGGAATGTAGTGCCTCATTAGGTAATGAGTTCCTAATCCCTAAAAATCTTTAATGTGAGGCTAATAACATTTTGTCCAGCATATTTTTAACAAATAATTCATATTTTACATAAGGCTTGCATTAGATTGACCTTTAAAGGATTCCCCCCATTTTAAAAAATATTCTGATTCCATTATTTTAACCATGAACCATAAATGATGAATCTTTCATTTAGTAATCTAGGCTGAGACAGCCTTTACATCTTCAGAATTCCTATGGCATGTAAAATATTTACCACTAATTTGACATTTACATTGAGTTGCATTATCTCTTTCCACTTGTTTACATATACATAAAAATAGGTAGGTAGGTAGGTAGGAAGGAAGGAAGGAAAGAAGGAAGGAAGCAAGGAAGGAAGCAAGGAAGCAAGGAAGGAAACAAGGAAGGAAGATGGATAGAGTGACTCCCCAACTCAACTATCAATTCCTGAAGGGCAGGAATTGAGTTTTATCTTTGTGCTCCTCTTTCTTCTTCTTCTCTCATGTCTAGAATCTAGCACATTAGCCTATACATAGAAAACATTTGATCAACACTTTGTTGATTGACTGAGTGAGTTATTGAAGGTAACTAGAAAAGAGATTAATTTAACATGATCAAAAGATAAATTTGTTTTGGAGCATTGCTCTAATTAATGGGGTAAATTTGGCCCTCAGTCATGAGCCAATTCCAACTGACTTCAGAGAGAGTAATGTAGCAACAACTGCGGACAAAATCTGGCCCAATTTGCCTAAAGCAATGGGAAGATTAATGATATTGGCAGAATGATGGATGGCATTATCCTGGGAATGAGATACAGTACCTGGCATTGCCCAGTGGATCAAAATAACAGTTATTCATGCACAGTAATTTTTATTTTGTACAGATTGATTCAATATGGACCCCATATAGAAACACACAAAATAAGACCAAAACATAGTTGTTTTTGTAGAATGACAAACATTTTGTTATTTGGAAAAAATCTGCAAAATTGACAGATATGATCACCTTTTATCTCAGAAATGTGTAGATATGGCTGATGATTTCCTATGTTATAAACTAGCATAAGTTATTTTTGATTTTATAAGGATATAAATGCATATGGCATTATATAATTTTGGCCAGGCTCTTATTTCCAATTTAAGAAAATTTAAATAGAAGGAAAGTATGTGCACTTCTTGAAGACAGAGATTGTTTTTGTTTATTTAGTTGCATCTGTAGTACTTATGATATAGAGCCTTATATTCAATACTTTTAATACTTTTTGAATTACTTTTAATTTAATACTTTTTGAATTAAGTTGGATCTATGGGCCCAGCTATCATGGAGTGGGGCAATCCTTGTGGAAAATGGCCTTACTTATCCCTGCCCTCATTAGCAACAACCAGTGTGAGATTGCTCCCTTATCTCTGACCCCTTTCCTGATTTGCACAAATTTTTTACCAGAACAGTGTGCTTATTCCTCCTATTCCATGACTTAATTGGCAAGTATAAAAAGTCACTAACAATTGAGAGGAATCTAGAATACAATCATTTCTCCCATTGGATTGTTCATGAAGTCTGAAATTCTGCCACTCTTGATAGTGTTTGAAACAGCTCTGTCCTTCCTGAACAATATTGAAGAATAATTGGGAACTACTTTCCCAGGGGGCTAGCTGGTGGCTCCTACATCCACATCCTGATATTTTGAGTGATCCTGTGAACTACAGGCATCCTAGCAACCCTGCCTCTTTCAATGGCTTGCATTGAGATCATGAGAAAATGACTGTACCTCTTGTAAAGATTTCCACTTAAATCTTGTTACTCTTAACTATAACTGAAAGTCTGGCTTCTGTTTCTTCCTCCAATGAGATTTTTGGAATACTCTCCCTACTGTGATTTTTGAGTTTCTGGCCTGAATCACCATTGCACGGGGTTCCCAAGCTACACTCGTTTCACTCTGTGCTCTACTCCTCCTTCCCCTGATGTCTCTACTTTCTCGTCAGTAGGTCTTTCACCCTAGCAATTCTTCTGCTCTGAGGTCCTTTCTCTTGAATGATGAGTACCTGCTCTGAACCATTACTGCATGGGGTCCCCAGGCCCTGCTCATTTAATGCTCAGATCCATTCCTCAGTATCTACACATCTCCAACTCTTCACCAGAATTCTTAGTGAATCCCCAGCTTTCTACCTTCTCTTAATATGCTGTCTTCCCTCACTAGATCAAAGGGACTTTATTGCTTGTATTTATATCCTTGGTGTTTAACACTTAATAAGTGCTAAGTGTTCTTTGACTTTTTCTTCCCTCCCCCCTATTCTTTTCTTATTTGAATCTATCTGTCTGTCTGTCTCTTTTCTCTACTTCCCCTCATCACAAGATGTATGGCCATAATGTTCTTACTGAACACCTGAGTAGCCAGGTACAAAGATAAGCTCACTAGTTTTGATCACTGATCACATAGGGGAATAAAACAAGTTGTTGAAAAAGCATCATTCTGTTTGATGTCCTGTGAGCAGCCTCCTTCCATCAGACTCAGATTCCAGCTACAGATTCTAGCTGTTTAGTCAATAATCAGAAGGCCAAGTTATGATTTTCAAGTGAAACTAAGGGGCAGAGTTGTGCATGGCCTAGATAAAAGCACTAATTTCCTTCTCATATCTTCACCTCTCTATAAATTGATGATTGTTCCTAGTACCTAGCACAAGGACACCAGGTATCTGGTTATCTTCCTAGAAGGCAACAATTTGATGCTGTCCTAGGTGTTACTGACATGTCTGGTAGAAATTTCTCTTTGGTAAGATGTATGGAGATTTTGTTATCGGCCTTTTGCTTTTCATCTCAACTGTCTCTGACACTCACAGGAATGTGCCTGAATCTTCATTAAGTATTCTCTTTGTCTCTTCTCAATCTCATGTCATTCCTTCATAAGTACATAAAGGACTCATTCATTAATATATAAATTTAAAGTCAGACTTTCAAGTTTCTTTTTTCAAATGCCTTTTTCAAATAAAAACCAGGACAATCTATGACTTTCTGTACTTTCCAGGCCTCATACTGCTCAGTGTGTATCTGCTTTTGATTTTCAATCTCAGTTTTTTTTTTTTTTCAGTCAATGATTTCTCTGCTTGAATTTGCAAACCCTAGGTTTACCACATTTGGACGTTTTTTAGTTTTATTAATATCTTTTTTGTGATGGTGTTACAAAGAAAGGTCATCTGTACAGTAATTATAGATCATTGTGTGAGCGTTTTTTTTTTTAAAGGTAACTATACACAGGGACCATTTCTACTTCATTTTCATACTGAAACAGAGTTTTCACTTATTGCCTAGAAGTACAGCAGAATTAAGTAGACTGTGAGTGAGTGGTTAAACCACAAATAGTCCAGATGTTTTGGATAGATGCCCACTTAAATTTGTTTTACAGTCTTTGGATTGGAAATTTCCATGAGAACCAACTTTAATTCAAGATTTTAGAGTGGACGAGGTCACACCGACCAGACCAATCATCACTCTAGGTCACATTGCCTTTGTTTCCATGTAAAATCACATGAATTGCTTCAATATTTTGAATTATATTCCATAGAGGTAATCCAGATATTTCTGAGCTATGGGATTTTGGACAAACCTTTTATCTTCTTCAGATCTTAGTTTCCGCATTTATGAAATAGGAACTTGCATTAGGACATATCTAAGATCTCTTCCACTTCTAGTCTTTGGGTAATTTATGATTCAAATGATGTAAGCCTGAGGCTAGCTCTCAGAAAAACTCTAAAGTAGAGTTTTCTACTACTTCTCAGTGGCATTTGTCCTTCATTACTCCAGGCCTAATTCTGTCTTCTCACCATCTTGAAATTCCTTCTATTTACCAAACACACATCCTATTTGCCACTTATACTTCATACACAGATATGTATGCTCTTTTCTCTGATAGAAAATAATATTCTTAAGTCAGAGACTCTTTTTTTTGTAGGGGGGCAGTCTTTGAATCTATCCCCAGGGTCTATCACAATGCTTGATACATAATAGATATTTAATTAATGCTAGTTGGGTCTTAATGTCATATTCCCTTCCTTTTCTGTCAAATATGAATTTAATATGTTTAAGGTATGAATTATTCCTTATATTATGTACAACATGTACTAATGTTAGCATCTTAAATGGAAATATCTTCAAGACTCCTAGAATAAATTATTTCTGGCAGAATTTCACTCAACAACAGAAGGAAAATCATAGACATGCTTTTAGGCAGGCTTCTTTAAAAAGCAGCTTTTAAATCACATGGGGTCCATGGTCATTTATTAATGAAGTTGACTCTGTCTCCTTGATTGCTATATTATTTAACCCTGTTCAAAATTACATAGAATTTACAATAAATTCTATAACTTCTGAATTGCTTTTTATCTAAACTTGATCCAGGCTCTAGCAAAAACTCTGCATAGAGAAGAAAATAATTATGCGATGAATGAATTAATGAATTATCAGGTTTTTTTGGTGTATGATCCTTATATGTCCAAACCTCACTGTAAGATAATTATCTAATCTAAGTGATGATAAATAAGGGTTTCCTCCCCTCCATTTGTAATCTCTGTTTTTAAATTTCTCCTAAATTTAATAGCTTGGAAATATTATTTCAAACCTATTATATACTAAGAAAGTCAGAAGTCATTTGAACTACTCAATTCTAACAGCTATTCTATCTACAGATTAAAGGAGTTTAAATCTTTAATGTGATTCATTGGTTTATTTCTCATTCATTAGGAATTAATTTTTCACTTGACTAGCAGTAGTAGATAAGAACACTCCTCTATCTTCTTCCACATATTGATGTGAGTAAGAGGCTCCTATAAATTGTTTTAAGGGTAAGAAAAGAAAGATGTAAACAGAACTGTACCTAGAGTAAAGTGACCAGTGTGTTGTCCAGGGATATTAAAATATAGAAGGCAGCTTAAATAATTTGTGCTCTTTCATGAGGAAGAGAAATAACTGAGTTTAAAAGGTACATTCTTCCCTTGGCCTGGCTTTTTAATTTCTATTTCTTCCCTCTATAGTAGCCTGCCAAACAACATACCATGAGTATCTTAAGAGACTCTGTTTCTCCTTCCTTAAAGTTTTATTTCCTGAGATACAAGGTTTCTTCAACTGATTTATCCTACAACACTGATTTGAGAGTATATTCCATGCTGGTTCCCTGGTACATTTTATGGTACCTTTCCCAGGTCCCAGAAGACCACATCATAACCAAAATGGTGCATACTTTGTTCTCAGAAGATCTGGGTTTAAATTTTTGTTTTGATATTTACTTCTTGTGGGTAAATACATCTAGTAGATAACCAAAGTATTATTATCCTCATTTTATATAGGAGGAAGCTGAGGATCATAAAGATTAAATGACTCAAATGTAAAGATCAGGCACCAATCTCAGGCACTGAGATCCTGATATCAAGTTTTCCTGATAAAAAGTCCAATGCTCCATCCAATTTGCCACAGGCGTTTTGTAGCCGACCAGAGAAGAAACGTTGCTAAATGAAATTTGTTAAATCAAAGGCATGAACCTTTAATTGTAGAATTTCAGGCTTCAGTGAGTTGCTGAGAGCAGTGTGTTTTTGTTTTTAATCATAGGATAGGAGGGAGGTAAAAAGCTTCACAATACTTCTAAAAACACACTCTATAAACAGTTACCCATAGAACTCATAATATGCCAGGCATTCCAAGCACCTTAGAGATCATCTAATCCTATCTTCTTAATAGATAGATAAGGCTTATGATGAAGTAACTTACCAAGATTATCCAGTAGTTAATGAAGAAACTGGGACTCAATTCTACTCTTTTTGAATCCCAAATCAGTGCTTCTTCTACTCTATAATACTTTATTTCTAAGGCTGACCTAGGGGGTAGCTTCTTAGACACGAAGGGGAGAATCAGGTTTTTGTATTGTTATGAAACACGGTTAGTAACTAAATGGATCAAGTTGCATCAACAGAGATGATATACTTCCATACTGTTTGGGTTAAACAGTTTTGACATACTTCCTTGATGGCAAGGTCACTGAAGTCACATAACGCAGATAATTTTGAAAAAAAAAAAAAAAATAAGGGAGTTACACTACTCCTCAATAGAATCTCTTCCAACTCTCTAATACTAGGACACTAGTTTATTAACCAAATGACAAAAGTGAGAAGTTCAGTCAGTGGTGGTTGTTTTGTTGACTTATTAGGGCCATTTCCAATGCTGCTTGAATTCATAATCTAAGCCCTCTCAATATTTTAGACCATGAAAGCCTGACTTGAAGGAACTGTGTGTCAAGAGGATAGCGACTCTAAAGTAGGATGAGGCATCTTTCCATTCTTGAATCATCTTCATGGTCCATTGAGAAAACTAGTTGCAGTAGACTAGAGATTGCAAAATGATCACATTGTTGCCCTGGAATAGAAACCAACCAGCCAATCTTTTGTTAATGTACCAAGTTCTAGGTAGTGTTAGTTGTTGAATTTGAAACTAAGGTAGAGCTTATTCCCATAAACCAAGAGAGCTCAGTTAAGGAACATTTTGGAATTGAAATGTGTCCTGCCCTAATTCCTGCTTTCTGCTGATGGTGGGCAGTAATGTAAATTGTTTCCATGAATCGCACATCCTACCACTGTGCCACAACTAAGACCAGAAAGACAAAATTCATTGAAGTAAGCATGATTATACAACATCCTATAGCATCCAGCTCTGCTCTTTAAAACTAAGCTAATTTAAAATTATTATTATTATTATTTTTAAAAAGTAATATTGAATAAGGTATACACTATATTTTTAAAACTCTCTTTGATTCCACCAAACTAATAGAACCTAAAAATCTTGGAAACAGGAAATGCCAAAAGAACTTGTCTGTCCAGTTTATTTTGCAGCAAATAAAATGTAATTTGTCTCTGTAAGTGACTCATTTACATTTGTTTGCTTAATCTGAGTACATCCATTGAAGACTCACCCCCCTTCCCATGCCTATCTCACATACTCTTAATAAAGCTATTCTTTGGAAGCAAGAAGTGTGCCCACCACAGTGCAGGAGTGTGGACTCTAGTCCATATTTGTAATGGAGCCAAAACCTGGTTCATTTCGGAGCTGGTCACCCCTTTCATTGCATAAAAGCAGGGTCCCATTTTGTTGCTTGCTTTTCATAATGACACAATGTGCCAGTTTTCAAGGGAAACAAACACTGGGCTTTGGGGCCAAGGAGGTGAAATGTTAATATAGAATGTGATGAGCTATCTAGGTTCCTATCAAATCTTTCTGTCTGTACGGAAACACGCAGAAAGGCTCAATGTTGGTTTTCGATAAAATATTTTAAATCCAGGTAAAATGGGAGCTTCCCTTGCCCAAGGCCTTCAAACTCTCACGCATAATGGGAATCTTTCAGAATTAGTCAAATAAACTTTCTTTTTCTTTCATCCCTGTTATTTATCTCCATCACATTGGCTCAGCTTAGGAGGAGAAGAAGAAGCCAGCAGTAGGCTTTGCCTTAATTACTGGGGCCTTTCTTTAGTAAACAATGAAAAGTGATTCGAGATGTTTTTTGGCACTCACGGTCCAATGCCACCTAGTGAGGGTACATGTAACAAAGGGACTGCTTATTGGAAGAAATTACTCAGCTAACTCAACTTGTGTATATTTGAGTCAGACATTTTTTCAGCATCTTTAACCCATTTATCAATGCACAATTACTGTCACCATTGTGTCTTGTCATTAGGCGGAGGGTTACAAGTGCCAGTCGGCACCCAGAAAAAAAAATTGCAGTAATGTTGGCATAATTTTTCATTATCATCTTCATTAACCACAGCTAGTGGTGGGAAGAGTTTACCCTTGCTCCTGTCATTGTCATGACAACCCTCCCAAAGCTTGCCTGCCCAGTGTCCAGCAGATAGGGAAAGCTGAATGTCCTCATTATTCTGCCTCTTGCATGCCTTGCCCATGCCAAGGGGAAACGTGATGCACAGGGCGAGTGATTTATCCCCTGTGATTTCTCTTGACAGCCTGGTATGGTGTCTCGGCTTAAGGCAATTGGTCTGATTTCACAGTTTAATTACTGCTAATCTGAGAGAGCATGGCCAATGCTAATGAGCTAGCTGCAATCAAAGCAATAATGGTGGAACTTGCCCAGTTTGATTATCTGACTCTTTCCTGCTCCTCAACCAAAATCCCTGATTCGGTATTGGAAAGTTGTCTTTTTGTTACCTGTGTCACCATCCCTCACCACCAGTATAACAGGAAGACAAAAGAAAAAAAAATCAAAATCATAAAATGTCTTAGTAATTTCAATTACTATGCATTGAAAACAAAATCAATTATATTAAAAAGAGAGATAATGTTTCAAATGCATTGGAATCTTGCTAATCCATCTTGAATCAAAATGTGGAATTCAGGATAACATGGGTTATCCTAGTTGACCCTAACTTTTTTTTTTTTTTTAATAGAAGCTAGGAATGGTAGCCCAATTGCAGCTTATGAGGTAGTCCTTTGCTTGTGAGGCTACAGAATATCTTGGACTGCATTTTCACAATAGGCTGTCATATTAGGTCAATTTAATAAGATTAAAACATCATTAATGAAAATAAATGTAAAGTCTTATTAAACTTGGGTTTAAACAAGTCAACATCAAAACTGCAAGATGGAAAGGTATACCTAGATAGCCAGCCATCTAAAAGACAAGTAAGGATTTTAATGGACTCTCAAGCTCAGTACCAGACAATAATATGACATAGTCAGGAATGAGTATATTCTTAGTTGCATTGAGAACTATTCAATCTAAGACAATCAAGACCCAAACAATGACCAAATGGGGCCTGGCCTAGGATCTATTGGTAGCCAGTGAGAATTCTTCTTTGGCCAGAAACCCTCAGGGTCTTCCCCTCCCAGATTCTTTCATTTATTTAGATACTTTTTTAGACAAGGTGACTGAGGAGATTTTTTTACTTCATTTACTACCCAGTCTTAATTACTGAATGGGTATAGCCTCAGTCAAACTGAGACGTGTTGAAGACCTTAGCTTAAAAAGGCCAAGGTTTCCCCTTTTATCTAGGGCCATTTCAAGTTGTCTTGATCTTTATCTTGCCTCTGAGCCTAGATGGTTCTGGAGGGGAAAGTGAGGCAGATGAACTTGAATAGCCCTCCCTCACTTAAATCCAATTCACTTCATGCAAGTATCACTTCCCCGATGTCATGATTTTTTTTGAGAACAAGGGACAAACAACAATGTACTTCTTAAAACAATCTCTCTTTTCTCACTAGTCTTCAAAAAATTTTTAAAGAGAATAATATAAGAATTCTTATAAAGTGCACTGCTTACAAAGTTATTTATAAAGACTAATTTCCTATGCATTAAAAATGTATATAGGGAAATATGTGTATAAAAGAGAAATAATTATACCTTCAAAATGCTTTTGTTTCAGAAATGTGAGCAAAAATATTGCTCAACTTAAGTTGAAGACCATCTGATTACTGCAGTCAGATATTTTCCCAGGGGTATGTGTAAAAATCATTAGTGCATCATGAGTAAATATTGTCCATTCAAAATGATGTCTCCAATTCTTGTTCTAGTTAGTGGCAAATCAAGACACTTTTTTAGTCTATTACAGGCATGGTTTTATAGCATGGTAAGTACTATTTGCTTAATTTATCATATTTTAGTTCATATGGAACTACCAGAGCATTACATTAAAGAGAAATTAATATAGACAGAAGAAACTGGAAGCTATGGTTCTCTTAAAAACTCCATCCCATTAATCACAGAAAATATATTATGTGTACTTTTCTCAGCTTGGAAAATCATTCTTTCCATTGTTTCTTTCCTCTGATTCCTGTATTTTAAGGAAAGTACCTAGAGCAGCTATGTTTCACTTCTCTATTTTCTCTGGACTCCTTTATCCAATGGTTCATCTGTTAGAGGGTAAGCTCATTGAGGATAGGGGCTATTTTTCTTTTTTTACTTGTATTTTCATTCCCAGTGCTTAGCACAGTGCCTAAACACAGGAAAAGCTTTAAAATGCTTATTGATTTGACTAGAGCTGCAGTATGGCACAGTGGAAAAAGTACAAACTGGAGTCAAAGGACTCTGGTTCCAACTTTGTCTTTGGTCTGTATTACCTGTGCGACTCTGAACAAATAATGATGTCCCTAGTCCTTAGTTTTCTCATTTGAATAATGAGGGCACTGGGCTGAATGACCTTCAGAGTCTTTTTCAGCTCCAGATCCATGATCCTATGAATAGACAGTATCATTTTAATTATCTGTATTGCTTACTGATAAGATTAATTAAGGATTCTTAAACAGTAACATGCAGAAAAATCAAATTTTTAATTATTTTCAAGTGATGGACTTGCCACTTATCAAAGGGAGATACCATGAAGTGTCTAGAAATCTAAATGAAGGTCCCTAGCATACTGAATACACTACCGGGTAGAGGATTTATGGTGAAATATAGATAAGAATCAATTGCACTAATTAAATGAGAACATAGATGGTTTGCAATTTGTATCTTTGGAAGGAACACCTACAGACAGTGATGAGATTATCAGTCTATCAAATTATTTTCCACACTGAGGATCTCAGGAAGTTTTGTCTTTATGTTCAAATGTGAATTTCTCTACTATTGTTAGACTTAGTGACATCAAATCATGTGAAATATCTGAATTTTGAAGTTAACTTCTTTCCAAAGTCTCTGAGACATATGAAGAACTCTTCCAAATACATTATTGCATTTCTTCTTGGGAATGAACTCAATTCAAAACTTCTTATGGTATTATGATCGTTCATCCAATGATAAAACAAAACTTTAAAAAAAGTCCTTCAACTTTCCTTTATACTCTTAAGAATAAGATGCTTCACTTTAGTTAAAATGAGTTTTCTTTTTTCCTTAACAGATAGTTTGGGCCAATCCACACATACTATAGTAAAATAAACAAAGAAATCTTAGTAGAAAGTCCATGAGTCCAGGGACCACTTCTCTTTAAAAAATATATATATATATATATATATATATATATATATATATATATATATATATATATATTTTTACATTCCTAGCACCTAGCATAATGCTTTATAACAGAAGATACAGAGATGTTTGCTGAATTGAAAAGAACTAAACAAAGTTGACTTTGGGCCTGTTTCACTTCCTTCCACATCCCCTTTTCATAACCTGCCAATACCCACAAATTCTCTACTTCCAGGTAAGTGTCTCCAAAGGACCCAATGGGATATTATTCAGGCTAAATACTTCCTCAAACTCCTCTCATGCTCTTCACCTCTTCCCCTTAAAATTCTCATTTTCTATGGGAAGATTTCAATTCTAGAAAAAAAAAGTAGATAATCTAATTCACACTGAAGTGTTAATGAGTGATAATAGCTTGATAAGCTTTCATGCTCCCAGCTGCATTTTTGTTTTAAAAGAGGATGCTCAAAAGGGCTGGCAGCTGTGGTTTAAGGGGAAAAGCTTTGTGTGATGATCTGGATTGAGTTCCTGCACTATGTTCCTAGTTATATAACCTTGTGAGAGTTGGGATAAATGATCTCTAAGTGTCTTTACAACTCAAAATCCTAAAATACTAACTCATTTCATCAATCTGGACCTCAGAATTTTTTATTTTTAAAAGATGAGTAATAATACAGGATTAAATGAGATGACAAGTACTGTATTATAAAAATGCTGGTTATTGTTATTTAAACAATGGTGCTACTTATATGTTACAGCTCTCAAAAATGCAAGTTTCTTCAAGGTCTTGCAGTTCTTCCACTTGGTAAGAACTGGAAATTGAAGGGATGCCCATCAATTACGGGATGGCTTAACAAGTTGTGATATGTAATTATGTTGGAATATTATTGTGATATAAGAAATGACAAGCAGGATGATTTCAAGAAAACCTTTAAAGACTTTAGATGAATTGATATAAAGTGAAATGAGCAGAACCAGAAGAATATTGTAAATAATAAAAGCAATACTATATGATGAAAAACTGTGAATGACAGCTATTCCCAGAAGTACAATGATCCAAGACAACACTAAAAGACTAATGATGAGAAAGAGCCTCCAGAGAAAGAGCTAATATCATTTGAATACAGACTGAAGCATGCTAAAAAAATAATTTAAAAAGAATGAAGCTTCTTGAGGGACAAGACTCTTATTTTCTTTAACTTTTCCCTGTTTTTGTCTTTGAATCTCTAGGATCTGAACAATGCTTGTTAGTGTCTTGATTCAGAACAAGATGGTGGCTATAATGCTGGGTCTGGAATCAGAAAAATATCTTTCTGAGTTCAGATTTGGCCTAAGACTATATGACCTTGGGCAAAGTGCTTAATACTGTTTCCTTTAGTTTCCTCATCTGTAAAATGAACTAAAAAACAAAATGGTAAGGTATTCTGGTATCTCTGCCAAGAAAACCTCAAATGGGTTACAGAGAATCAAACACAACTAGAATGATTTAGTAACTTTGAATGACATAATTCTAGTTTCAGATTTTTCCATGGTTGATGGAGGAGATTCATCCTTTCCCCAAGTTTCTTGAGAAACACACCTATTCCACTTATCCTTAAGGACTGTTCACTGCATCAGGGCACATAGATATTCAATGTTATTATTTGTTTGTCTTAGAGGTAGCTAGCTGGACCTACAGTTAGGAAGATGTGAATCCAAATCTGGCTGAATCAGCTGGTGAACCTGAACAAATCACTTACCTTCTGCCTACCTCAGTTTCATCATTTGTAAAATGATAATAGCATCTATCTTTTGGGGTTCTTGTGAATACAAAATGATATCATATTTGCTAAGTTTTGCAAGCCTTAAAAGTGTTATATGTAAATGCTATTACTATCATTGTCTAATGGCAATGAGGAAAAAAATCAAGATTATTAGAATGTTCATAGTAATGAGTGTTTGTCACTTATTCTATTTTTTTACTATTGCTTTTTCCTGTGTGTAGAAACCTTAACAGTCCTCAGGACTAAATCTGGAGCTGGGTGTGTTAGGATAGAATGAACAGCACCATGGTTTGACTGGGGTAGGATGGAGAAGGGGTCTTTGCATATGTCATAGCATATATCTTTCTCTTGCTGCCGTTTTTATAGAGGCAAAATTAGGGGAAAATGAGCATTAAGAGCCAAACTTTAAAAGACAAAGTGGTCAGAAAAATATAAGCTACCTACAGAGTGAAGGGAAGTCCCATGGATTCACTTTTGTGATGACAGAAGCAGAGGGAGTTTAGCTTTAGAGGATCTGGATTCTTAATCCTTCTTAGCTTTCTAAGGGTCCTGGGCATGGTACTTTAGATCTTTAGGATTCTGTTACACAGAAATATAAAATCTGAATGGGAAAGGAGCTGAAAGGCCATATAATCTAAATTTTGCCTTTCCTGAAATACCATTTATGGCATCCCTTCCAAGTGGTCATTCAACATTCACTGAAAACCTCTAGTCTGTGGGAGCTTACAGTTCCTCCCCCCCCCCATCATTTCATTTTAATTTGAATAGTTCTAATTGTAGTTAAAATATATATTTTTTTACATTGAGGCAAAATCTGTTTCTCTGGAACTTCTCATTTATTTGTCTATTTGTCTGTCTTTTCCATCCAACCATCTATCATCTATCATCAAGAGCCATATTAATAAATAGAACTACGAAAAATTGTGAGGTTCTTCCACTCTCTTCTGAGTTATTACCCATCTACCAAACCTTCAGGCTCCATGTCAATTTACCCTATCTTGGAAAGAACCCTGCAAGTCTACATTTTAATTAGCATCAAAGTCATCATTGCTAAATCTAATGGGATTTTCTCATTTCTTGCTTTGACCTCATTGCAACTTTTGATTCTTATTTACCATCCCCTTTTTTCTGGATACTCACTCCCTTCTCAGTCTCTTTTATAGGTACATTATCTACATACTGATTCTTATTTATGGCTATACAACAAGATTCTCTATTGAATCTTCTATTTATTTCTCTACATCCTCCTTCTTGGGATCTTCATTATCTTTCATGGATTCAGCTATTATCTCTACATAAATGAATACCAAATTCATACATCCAGACCTTATCATTCTCCTGAGCTAAAATCTCATATCCACCAGAATATTTTATACACATCTTTAAATGAATATATTAAAAAAAAACAAATTCAACATATTTCCCCTTAAATCTAATTAACCCTCTTAATTTTGTTGTTTCTACAAATGCATTATCATTTACCTATTAATAATAGTACAAGATCAGTATGATTCTTCAAGATCAGTATGATACTTTACTTCTCGATGACATGAAGAGAATTTACAAATTACAGGCTAAAAACTAGCAAGTAGGAATCCAGGACAAATCAGGTGAATACTTCTTTATATTTCAAAAGATCACTGAGGAAAAGCCCCTCAGTGATACAGAGGTAGCACGGTACAGTGGGAAAAGCCCTGTAGCAACAGGTCACTAAACTCTCTTCCAGGCCTAGGTCAATGTACCATAAACAAACATTTATTGAGCACTGGATATATTCACTATACTGCCTTCTAGACGAAAATATTTTATCAGGGAATGAATAAAAAATTGTTTAAAATTGATCTTTGAGAATAGTAACTCCCTAAACATTAATTTCATCTCTCCCCACAACATTATTCACTTTCTTGGCTCGTGGGAAAAAAAATTAATGTTCTTTTAATTCATGTATATTAATTGTATATGTATATATAAACCTTTGTATACATATATATACACATAATATATGTATGTATATATTCATATCTTTGTGTATAAATGTGTATGTGTATATATGGGCTTATATAAACTTGCTGGTTCTCCTGATAGAATGGAAACTCTTTGAGGACAGGGACTGTCTTTTTTTTTTTTTTTTTTGGTACCTGGAACAGCTTCTGGCATATAGTGGGAATCTTTGAATTTTTTTTTAATAGATTAAGATTCAGCTCAAGTTCCATCTCCTACCAGAAGTTTATCCTGATTGCAAAGACTAGAACTCTTGAAATTATTTTGTATTTACTTATAGTTTGCATTCCTTTATCTGCATAAATATTATTTCCCCTAAACAAAACTGAAAGTTAACATGTTAGAGATCATTTTCCTTTGTATTCACACAGGCTAGACTTGTGCCAAAGCACATAACAATATTTCCATATCCTATTGAATAAATTCCTAAATACATTACTTACTCTCCTAGACGTTCTAGGGGATACAATAAAGTATAAGATGGGGCCCTTATACCTATACAATTCATTGAGAAACAACGTATACATTAAAAAAAAGTAACTAAGATACAAAACTAAATGAGGAACACATATGAAAGATACTATCTTTTACTGCTCCCTGCTCCCATATGTTATGGAAGTTTAATTTATCATAAACTTTTCCTGTCAGAGGAGGCTTTGCTGAGGAAGCTGAAATACAACTGAACTTTGTAGGACATTAAAGATGCAGAGAAGAGGGGGAAGACATGCTGGGTAGAAAACAGTGAGATTTAAGCCTCAGAGATAGGAATGCGCAAATTGGGAAGGCACCAGGTACCCAGTGAATTCATTTGTCTGAAATGAAGGCTTTCCATTGAGGGCAACTGGAAGTTAAGATTGGGGGCTAGATTGGGATGGGTTTTGATTACTGAGTTCAGGAGGCAGTCTTGATTTTATAGGCAATGGGGAGCCACCAACAACTTTTGAGCAGAGGACTGGTGTGATAAATATGGTTTTAGGAAGATGAAAAATGTTTCCCTTAAATCCTGTGTTTAATGAGTTGGAAATAACTCAAGAAGTATGTCATTACCCCCTTCTAGAGAAAATGCTTCATTATAAGGTCATTATCATTAAAATATTTTTTTCTTTTAATGACAGTGTATTTCAATTGTAGACAGTAAAGCTATGTTACTCCAAATATAAGTCAGTACTAGATTACATTAGTGGGTTGTACTTTCTAAGCAGTGTCAGTTTCTGCTTTATGAATGAATCAAGCTTTGGAACAATAGTTTACAAAATTAAAATTTCAAAATACAAATAATTTCCTTTTTCCAACAAGATTTATGATCTGCCAGTGGCTACACACACATATCTGTTCACCTTGGCTGGCTTGAATGTGGTCTCCTTTTCTGTTGTATTGACACAATGAGGCCAGGAAGAAAATGCCTGGGACAGGGACTCTGGTCAGCCTCTGCCTAGAATCTCCAGGGATGTGAGATGTTCCTTCCTAACTATGACCTGAATTTTAGGGATTGTAGTTTTTCCTAAACACTCAATTCCAGAAGCCCTAAGAATCAATATACTTTTCATTTTCTAATAGACAAGGAATTATTAGAATTCTATATATAGATTCATAACAAATGAGTGTCAATTCATCTTCTTTTTCTGAGGTTTGGCTGTTAGGAAACACACTTCCCATCCTTCAGTGTTCACTGTTAATTTCTGTTTAATATCAATAATAGATTATAAATTCCTTGGGAAAGGAGAGAGGGAAGGAATAGCACTTTTGATTTGTCTTTATCTGTCACTCCCTTGCCAATAGCTAAAGTACTTTCTTTTCTTCTCTTTGCCTTCTCTTCCTTTGGCTTCTTAGATCAAATCTATGATTCCTTCAGTGTAGGGAAATCCTGGTATGGAAATGCCTTCTATCAATGCAAACTAGCAAGTTTTTTTGTATCTTATCATCTTAATCCAGTTCAATGAGTGATTAAGTCCCTTGTTCATAGTTACACAGCTGGTATGTATAAAAGATAAAACTTGAACCTAGTTTTTTTTTCTTCTGATTCTAAGGGTAATTTCCTACTTTAGCCTTCCTTTCACAAGCTTTCCGAATAAATACATAATGGTCGATGGGATAGATAATTAGGCAAATAGCTGGGAATGGTCAGAAGGTCCTGAGATATGTTCAGAAAACCTAAATAAAAATACTGAAGAGAAAAAGATTGGCCACAGAATGAAGGATAGCAAGAAAATGATTGGGGTCAACTGTGATCTGGTGAGCAAAGTGACCACTATGCTTAAGTTATGAATATGAAAGAGATAAAGGAGAAAAGGAGAAAATAGAGCTGAAACTCCAAAATAAACTGGGAAAACTAAAATAAAAAACAAAACAAAATAGAAAGAAGTTTACTAAAGATAGAAAATAAGGATGTCTAAGGCTAGCCTTGTTGTTGTTTGTCCTTTGTTCTCAAAGAGATCCATGACATCAGGGAGGTAACGCCATGACATGGAGGTGAAATGGACTTAGTAAGGGAGGGTTGTGGAAAGTCACCTGCCTCACTTCCCCTCCAGAACCATCTGGGTTCAGTGGCAAGATACAGATCAAGATGACATACAGAGATGGACCTGGGAGACCTTGGCCTTTTTAAGTCTCAGTTTGATGAGGTTGCACCCATTTAATGATTAAGGCTGGGTAGCAATTGAGGCAAAGAATCTCCTCTTTCACATAATCCAAAAATTCTAAATATATGAATGAATGGATGTATTTGGGAGGGAAAACTCTCAGGGTTTCTGTCTAAGGCAGAAAAGACTGCTATTTACATTCAATATCAGGACCCAAACAATGACCAAATAGGGCTTGGTTTAGGACCTATTGGTGGCCAATTAGAATCAGATTGGTTTTGGTTTAAGGCCTATCCTTAAGAAAGAAATCTAATCAGTAAAGCTCAAGATATCTTGGAAGGGCTCAGAAGTGCAAAACAGAAAAAAAAATGCTATTAAGAGCATCTGTAGGTAAGGGTAGAATACTGTATGGTGACCAAAAGAGGGAAGGAGGGAAGGAAAGAAGGAGTCTTCTAGCTGACCAATACCAGTTTGTGATAAGCTTTACTTATAGAGATTATAGACATCAGAGAAGAATAAAGTCAGAAGAAAGGAGGAGGATGCTAAAGGGTAAAAGTTACAGCTCTCTTAATTTTCCTCCTTCTTCTTTAGGTTCTTTAGTACATCTGCTTCTCATCATGCTATTCTTGTCAATTTTAATCTTAAGAGGGGAACAACTATAAACTAAGGTGAGAGGTCACACGGAAGAAGTTTGAATCTTGAAGAAGAGGGCATTTTGCCCTCTGCTGTTTCATATACTCTTCATCCCGTCTTCAAATTCAGGTAATAGGAAAGCAGGGAAGTACACTGCAGGGTGATTTGGGAGCAAGTGTAGACAAAAGACAAACTATATCATAAGGGATGCAAAGGGGTCTGATTCTAAGGACCTTTAAAAATGGAAAGTTGTAAACAGTGATGGAAGAATTTATGCCCTCTGTTTGTCTGTCTCTCTCACATACGTACACACTCATTCTTTGTCCTCTTCTCTCATACTCTCTCCTCTTCTTTCTTCCTTTCCCCCTCTACTTCTCTCTCTCTCTCACACATTCATTTTTTCTCCCCTTCTCTCATACTCACTCCCCTTCTCTGTCTTTGTCTCTGTTTCTCATTCTCTCTTCCTCTTACTGCTCTTTGCCTCTCTACTTCTCTCTGTCCCCCTCTATTCTCTCTCTTCCTCTTTACTTCTCTCTCCCACTCTACTTCTCTCTCTCTCCTTCTACATCTCTTTCTCCCTCTACTTTCTCTCTCCTCGCTACTTCTTTCTTGCCCTCTATTTCTCTCTCCCCCTCTTCTTTTCTTTCTCTCCCCCTTTACTTCTCTTTCCCTCTCTATTTCTCTTTCTTCTCCTCTAAATTCTCTCTCCCTCTACTTCTCTTCCCTTCTACTTCTCTCTCCCCTCCTCTGCTTCTCTCTGTCTCTCTGTATCTCTCTCCTTCTCTCTGTCTCTCTCCTTTTACTTTCTCTCTCACTTTTATCTTTTGGACATGTCATATTTTGGGGTGAAGCTGTGAGGGGGAGGAATTGTCACTGAGGATGTTCTAATATTTTGGAGGAAAATGTCCTGAATGTTAGAGAACAAAGGACAAGTTGTATGACAGCCCAACTGGGCAGTCTCTTAAGGATGAGTTTAAAGCTTTCAGTCGGGGGTCCAGAGTGAATAGTTTCATCTTGCTGTGTAGTGGGTAGGCCAATGCACTTCCAAACAGTAATTTCTCTAATGGTATTCTCACTGGAAAGTCTGCTGTTATTGAAATGGCATTTCTTGAACTATTTGAGCAGTTTCCATTTATAACCTATAATAAAACAGCAGCCTTTCTTCCTTTATTCTGAAGGACAAGGTGTATGGGGCTTCTGCTTCATGGAGGGCAATTGGTTGTTCTAAAATACAAAAAAAAAAAAAAAAAAAAAAAAGAAAGAAAGAAAGAAAAAAAAAAAAACCCAATAGGCACAAGAAGTAGAGCCAAGAGAGAGATACAAATACAATTTAAGATTTGAAATACAAATGATATGGAATTCTAATATCACCTATGGGGGGAACTCCAGGAGCAGAAACTCCAACCATCTGCGAATACTGGTAACTGGTCTGCAATTGAAAGGCACAAATCATTGCTTGGAGTACTGAAAGCTTAACTGATCATATGTTTGACAAAGTAAGTCATGAATTCAAATCTTCAGTATTTCAAAGCTCACACTCTTCTTTGCCTACATTCTTCTCTTTGCAATTCCACTTAATATGTTGTTTTTCCCTTTTACAATATAAACTTCCTAAGTGTAAATTGTTTCATTCATATATATTTACATTCCCAGTAGTTAGCATAGAGCCTCTTCACAAATTAAACACTTATGGAATGTTTGATCTCTCTACCTACCTATCCACCTACCCTTAACCTGGAGTTTTTTAATTTGTCTTAAAAATATAGATAATATATTTCAATACATTTTCCCTTTGTAATATTATGTATTTTATTTTATGCATTTAAAAACATTATTTTGAAAAGGGGTTCATAGACTGCACCAGATTGCCAAAGGGTTTATAACAGAAAAGGTTAAGAATCCATGATCTATTTAAATGGAAAATAAATGAGATAAAGTGAGCAGGTCCAAACTTGCCCATCCTTGTCCAATTCATTTCTGTGCTATTCTCTTTCTCTCTCATTCCCTCCCTAATCTTGGCCCAATCAAAAACATAGATGAATAAAAAGATAAAAGAAAAAGAAAGGGGGCAGAAATTTTGGTTTGTAGTTGTCTCTTATTGAGTCCTAGCTTCTCCTCCTTAGCTGAAAAAGACTTCCACAGAAATCAAAGCATAAGGGCTCTCTGAACTCCACTTGGGCGATCAGTAATATCATGATTAAATGTATTTTTAAACAGAATTCTAATAAACTCCAATTATTGGAATCACTGAAGCCAAGTGCTCCTGCTACTTAGCCCTAAATTATCCAATCCCTAACAGAAAGTGAAAAGGCATCCAATACTGATACCCATCATCACCTACTTGGCACAGTGAGGAATGGAGGGTGAGTTCATTTTCTCTGCTTGCCAGAAAATAGGTTTCAGGTTTTTTTAAAAAGGTTGCTGTGTATTTCTGTAGTGTTTTTCACTTAGGGAACCTCAAAATTTTTTATACCTTTCAAGATGGGAGAAAGAAAGTATCCACAGCATTTGACAGAATGGGGAAAAAAATGAAGATCTGTGATCTAGTGATCTGAAGATCTTTTGTAACCACTTTAATTTTCTGGTCCTCATTTTCCTCATTTGTAAAATGAATCATTGGAATCGATTACTAGTATCCCTTATAACTTAGGAATTTTAAAATTGTATTTTTTCCAAAAGAGATCATGTAAACTTTGACTATAATAATGGAAGTATGATATTTGGATCATAGGAATGAATAGTCCTTTTACTCTATAGCATCTTGGAATCCTCTGCCTAGTTATAGACACTGAAACTCGAAAAGCTTCCAGAGAATGATAGCAAAGATGAATGGGACTCTAAAAAGCAACTCACATGAGGAAAAGTTGAGAGACATAGAATAGTTTAGCTTTAAGAAAGATCTGCATGCATAATTCACTTCCCCCACATACTTCATTAACCCCTGGTTTCCTAATGAGTAAAAGTCAAACTTTAACCTGGCGTTTCAAGTCCTCCACAAGATACCACTCCAACTTCCCAGTCTTCTCTCATAATACTTCCTAGCAAGTACTCTACTGTCTCTCTTCTATATGTGACCTAGACATTACCATCTAGACTTTTCACCCTACTGATCCTTATGATAATCATACCTTCTCCATCTGTATCCTTTAAAGCAGGAATTGGTAAATTATGAAACTTAGAACAAATTTCTCTGCTGAATATTTTAAAATGTAAAAAAAAAAAACATTCTTAGCTTGGAGTTTGTATAGAAACAAGACCCACAGGTGGTAGTTTTCTCATTCCTACCTTAAAGTATTACTTAAAAACTAGAGTCTAAGGCTTCAGATCTTGTTATATTATACACACTATTGGTTCACACAGAGCTCATGGTCAACCAAAGCCTCTATTTTTCATGTGAATCATTTTCAAGCCCAATCTTTTCCATTTTGAACTTATGTTAATTTTTTAGAACTTAAAACAATGCACTCATCTGCAGCCTGGACATAGAAAGAGATCTTTCTGGTCACAGACATTTGTAAAGAGCATAAATCATGCTATCGAGAAACTTTTATTTCTGTGAAGGTGGGGAATATCCAATGAGAGTAATATCAAAGAAAGACTTGAAATATTAGTAAGTGCTAGTCTGTATAGTTAATGTTCTTAAATGTTCCCTCTCTAATTTCACCTATTGTTCTAGTCTATGAATCTCCTTTCATTCTGATTACATCACTGAATGTGTTTCCTATTCTTTCAAGCTTTGTGTCATATTGTGAATTTGACAAATGTCTTCATTACAATTATCCATCCATTGCATGAATCCCTGTAGCAAATTACCAGAGACCTACTTTGAGGCTAAATCTAATTCATTAACTGACTTCATATATTTATCTAGGACTGACTCTAGTCATCCTATATAGGTGGTCATCATATGAGGTGAGGGAGGGAAGGAATTATGTAGTAGGCTGAATTAAATATTCCTAATCTCTTAGAAAAAAGAATGATGTACTATATAAAATTAAGAGCATTTTAAGAAATAAGGAAAAGGAAGGGAACAAGTATTTATTAAATATCTTCTATATGCTAAGTGCTTTATAAATCTTTTCTCATTTGAGGAGGATCTTGTGATATTTCACTATGATACTAAATTGTGGCTCCCTCTTCAAACACTCAAACTATGCCTTTCCAAGTAAGCAATGCCCTTAAATATATTTTCTATTGCCAGCTGAATAAAATGCAAACACCAGAGTTAGGACTTCCACAATCTCTCTCAATCTATATTCCCAGCCTTCTTTCATGGTCTTCTATGGGTTTCCTATAAGAGAGTCTGTGAGTTTTCTATATTCTAGACTAAGAGTATCAAACACACCAGTCAAGGGCTGCCTAGGGCCAGCCACACTCTCTAAAATGGTGTTAATCTGATTAAATATAATTGGAAAATAGTTAACAATAAAGCAGAGATAATATTATATCTTTAAACTTCCTTATGTATAGAAAAGCCTCTGTTTTATTTGAGTTTGATTCTCCTATTTTATTTATTTATTTAGAATGTTTTAGCCATATAGAGTTTATAAAATTGATCTATTCAATTATTTGAAAATCAACCAACCTCTTGTATCTTGAAACAAACACAATCTTTTCCCTACCATCTATGTGATAGAAAACTTTTGGTATTTTCCTCACTGTTCAGAGCTTGGGAAGATAGATCAGTAAACTCACAATGCACTGAGTCACAGAGTATAATCAGAAGGAACCCATTATCAGTCATAACCTGTGGATTTGAATCCCTGCTCTATTACTTTTTTATTGCTTAACCTTAAGTAAGTTATTTGCTTCACTTTGATTCTATCTGAATGCAATAGATGATTCTTATACTCTCCTATTTTAGATAAATGAAATAATTAGCTATTCTTTAATTTCACCCTGCCCTTTCTCTAAGCATTTAGTTCATCCATCCACCATGCCTGACCTGAGCACCCCCTCTCCTTTCATTGATGTCAGAAAGGCAGCATTCTGTGTTGAATTTGAAGTCAAGAAGACTGAGCTCAAGTTCAGTTTCAGACACTTACTGAGTCATCTCAGCCAAATCCCTAAACTTCCCCAACTTTTTATCTCCTTATTTGTAAAATGAGAAGACTGGATTTAATGATCTCTACCATTCATTCTAGCTCTAAATCTTATGATTCTATGCCTTTCTTTTTTTGGGCCTCCCTCAGGGGTTATCTACTTAATACTGCTTTATTTCATTTCAGTAGTAACACATCATTCTTCTAGCTTTAAAGCTCTCCTTTTACTCTGGCCACTTTGCAAAACTTCATCCTTTTTTTCTCCTTTAAAACTCTGACCTTGGGCCTAGATTCAAAAGAAGCCAGGAGACAGAGATGAGAAAGGAAAGAATTCCAGGCGTGGGGGATAGCCGTTGAAAATGCCTAGAGTTGGAAGGTGAACCAATATCGTGGGAATAAAGATAGAGAAGAGCAGAGTAAGGTAGAAGACTGCAAAAGGAGACCAAGATGAAGTTGTGAAATACTTTGAATGACAAAGAAAGGATTTTATCTTTGATCCTATGGATGATAAGGAAACATTGGAAATTATTAAATTGGGGATGGTGGAGCATGATATGTTCAGACCTCTGCCTTCCTTCTTCATCTCCACTCCTGAGAATCCCTAGCTTACTTTGAGTCTCATTTCAAATTGTTATTTAGTCATTTTTTGGTTGTGTTTGATTCTCTACTACCCCATCTGGGGGTTTCTTGGCAAAGATAACAATTCCTTCTCCAACTAATTGTACAGATGATGAAACTGAGGCAAATAGAGTTAAATATGTTACCCAAGATCACACAACTAGTCTTCCTGACTCTGGACTGGGTGCTCTATCCATTGCACTATGGAGCTGCCGTTATTTCACATATCATCTCTTAAATGAGATTTTTCCTGACTTCTCCTGTTGGTACTCCCCCCCTGAACACAGAAACAATTTTCTATATATTTTGTTTACATTTGGCACTCATTTATATGAATACTATTACCTTCATTATCATAATTATCATCAATGCTATCATTTCTACAACATTTTCAGCCTTTAAACATTACTTCCAAATCTAATTTTTTTCCTGATCTCCATCTTCACGTTTTAACTGCATTCTTGGCAATTTTATGTGTACTTTTTATTGGTATCTCATCTAAAAGGTCTAAAATAAAAC
This sequence comes from Sminthopsis crassicaudata, assembly GCF_048593235.1. Taxonomy (NCBI): domain Eukaryota; kingdom Metazoa; phylum Chordata; class Mammalia; order Dasyuromorphia; family Dasyuridae; genus Sminthopsis; species Sminthopsis crassicaudata. The sequence goes on along the minus strand of NC_133621.1, from coordinate 82,510,144 downwards.
TCACCATCTTTTCCCTACCCACTACTAGAGATCCACTTCTTGAATTTTTCTCTTCTTAACTAGCCCAACTCACCTCTCTTTATTTTAGGCTTTGTTACATTATGCTTGGATTACTCTAATTGTTTTCTTGCTTTCTATATTATCTTCTCCCAATCTATTTTGAAACCAATGATATCACCATTCTATTATTCTGCTCCTTACAAAGTTTTTCATGGCTTACCATGGCCTTAAGAAAAAGTATAGAAATCTCAGTCTGGTATTAAAGAGTCCTTAAAATTTGATCCAAATATACTTTCTAATCTTATTTCCCACTGGTCCCTTACATGATATGCATATGACATAGACATATACACATGTTTAATTGAATTAGACAGGATTTGCCTTCTCCCGATTTGTTCTATTGAGATTTCTCCACTGTCATTCCCACCCCGCCCAGGTAATTGGGGTAAAGTGACTTGCCCAGGGTCACACAGCCACTGTGTTAGTTCTTGCAGATAGGAAGGCAAAAATTAAACAATCCCTGCCATATACATTGAAAAATGTATATGATATAAAGGAAATAAATATGACAATAATTCTCTTTCAATATTATTTTACATTCACATACATTGGTAAGATTTGCAAAGGATTTTTCTGACAACAATCCTATGAAGTCAATATTATTATTATTACCATATATACATATATATTATTACTCTTTATATTTTTATCTATACTATATAATAATAACAGTACTGTTATTATCCCCAATTTACAGAAAGAACCACCTTTCAGAAATTTCTAGAGGCTTGCCTAAAGTTACAGAACTAGGAGAAAAAAAGGTTTTGAATCTAGATATTTTTTAATTTCAAATGTAGTACTTTTTGTGCTATACAATACTCATTTCATGAGACAGTTTACTTGCTTTGCAGTTTTGTGATGGGTTAAGAAATAAAGCAAAAAGATCCATGGATAATTAAAAAGCATTTATAGTAGCACCAACATAAACACCATTAAGAATTTAAGGCCACCAAATTTAAGAGAAAGATCCCAGTAAAGCAAAAGCAGAGTTGCAAATTATTACTTTGATTCAGACTCTAGGAATCTAGCCCAGCATGAAAAAGTGCTCATATTTATGCTTGCTCCAACCTGGTGGTAAATACCACCCACAGTTTGCTCCTCACATGTGCACAAATGGGGCTTATTGGGTGCAAGAAACTGTGCAAGGCATTATGAGTCATAAAAAGATGGGTAGAACCTGTTCTTTGTGGTCTTTGACCTTGGGAAGCTTTACTGATCTAGCTAGGAAGACAGGTCAAGGATATAAAACCCCACACAATTGCACAAGGCAGTATAAGTCTCCAGCAGGTACAAATGTGGCACACTACAAAAACGAGTCCAGAGGAGGGAGTGACCAACGTGGGTTTGGATGACCAACGAAAAGCTAGTTGATCAGAACCTTGAAGGATGAGGAATTGTCCCAAATGTATTAAGTCAATTTGGGGTCAATCTAGTTTTATGGATGATAAAGATATCCTGCTGCCCATAGCTTCATTGATGTGTTCATGGCTGTTCAGTGGATATTTATAAACTCCAAGCTTAAAAAAAGTGAATTTTATTTTAGCTTTTGAATAGGTCTGTCTGTCAATCGAACCATTTGTTCATTAAACCAATTGGGGTATTCTTTTCAATTCTAATAAAAGTAATGTTCTTCTTTGTGATTTTAATTCTTTTTGGGAATTTTTATTATTATGCTTTAAAGGTCGAGCATTTCAGTGAAAATGTTGTTCAATTCCTTAACAGTGTTCCTTGTGAGTCAAACAGCTTTGACTTTCATAACATTAACCTTTTTTGAAATTTACAGATGGCAAAAAGAGAGAAAGAAAAAGAAAGCGAAGACTAACAAATGCTCTTTAGTTCTCCCTGTTTGGTCTCAGTTTACACTCTTGTAAATATCAACAGATTCAATGTAGGTTCCCTGTTCCCTGTTCTCTGGTTTGAAATTCTGGCTAGCACAGAGGCTGATACTCTTAGGATGACCTGAATAAAGATCCAGAATTGTGTGTGTGCATGCGTGTGTGCGTGCGTGCGTGTGTATGTGTGTGTGTGTGTGTGTGTGTGTGTGTGTGTGTGTGTGTGTGTGTGTTTGGTGGGCCGAAAGCTCTGCCAAATCACCAGCATTATTAATCCTACTGCTCCATTTTTAAAAGCAGTATGCTCTTGTGATTTTTAAAGTGGTGTAGGCTTGGTGGAGGAAAGAGTACAGATTGCTCTGGGAACCAAAATAAGCAATTTCCCAGGAAACCTGCATAGGCATTTGGGCCCATCTCCTAATATTAGCAGTCAAGATGGTGCTATGGCTTTGAAACATTTTGATAAAAAAAAACAAAAAACAAAAACAACTCAAGAATCCATAGATAATGAATAAGGAATAAAGAAGATAGAGGAATGAGTTTGGTAAAGTTAATAGGAAAGCAGACTCAACAAGATTTAAGTCTCTGACTTGTTTAACTTGCAAAATTGTTGACCGTAAGCAAGATGCCTTTTTGCTCCTGGGCAACTATTTTTCTAAATTGCAAAATAAACATGTATCTGCATCAACAGGGTGAGTTTTCTCACTGAGACTTTCCTAAACTGACAAAATCACATTGTGCAGCAATGTAGCAGGGATGCAATTGGCCTTTGGGGAACATGTGTCAGAACTCCAAACAGTTACAGATCTGCATTGGGAGAAAGAGCTTTCATGGCTAGACTATCCTCCATGATTGAAAGCAAAGGTCCTCCTCAGCTCACCACCTCATTCTGGGAATGAAATCCAATGGGTCGGGCTAAAGGACAGATCCTTGCTGCAAACTTGCTGCTTCATACTTTCCTTTGGAATAAGAAAGATAGCTACCTCTGTGGGCATTTGCAAGGTGGGACCAGAGGTCTCTTTATTTGTGCAACTATCATAGAGGTTCACTTATTTTAGAATTTGGAAGGATGGGTACTTTCTGGAGACAGAGGTTCTCCCAAATTCAGACTTGAGATATTTTAACTTGAAATAAACTCCTTCGTCAATTTAATTCTTTGTGACCTTGAAATATGGGAAAAACATGTCATTTTCAATTAACTTTTGTGAGTTGAAATATACACCTTGAACTGTTTACAAGAAAGCAAACATAGGAAGAAACATTTAAGGACCAAACAGGTGTTGAAGACCTTGGAAAGAACAACAGATTTGTAATAAGAGGATCTGTGTTCAAATTCTAATTTTGCTACTTAATGTATGTACAACCTTGCAAAAGTCAATCCTTATGTTCCTGAAAATATCTACTGATCCCTAGATGCCATAGAAGAGTTGCAATCTCTGTTGCTGGAGGGAGTTTTCACACCAGTTTCCTATGCCAGTGATAATACTGCTCCTCTTTTTATTGATAGAACAACGTATCCATGGGTCTTGGACTTTTCAGACAGCTCACCTGTACAATGATGTTTAAGTCATATGTGATTTCCATGCTTTAAGTTCTATAATAATATGACTCAATCTTGATTCATGAAGCATGAATTATAAGTAGCCAATCATTTTCCAGTATAGTCCAATTAACAAGACACATTACTTCATTTTTTAAATTATTCTTTAATTTTTAATTATATATTTTCTTTATTTTCCCCAAGTAGAATGGAAAAATCCTATTTCTCATTTTCTTTTTTGGCACTGTTCCTCCAATAAATTCTAGTAATGACTACCCTTCTTTTTGCCCACTGTTATTTTAAAGCAAGTTCTTGGAACTGAATCAAAGTCAGCTTAAGATGAGAGCATGGGCAAGCAGAAGTCACAGTTTTCAATATTATAAGGTAATAAAAGACACCTATGGAATAAGTAGTCAATTGTTTCTTGGTAGCGATGGTCAATTGTTTGTTCAACACAAATGTAAACTGTAGTCCTAAGAGTTTAAAGCATTAAAAACAAAGTCCTTAGGACCTTGCTAATGACTTGAAAGCACTATTGTGTTCCTATAGACCAGGAAACTATAAAGTTCGTAGCCATTTTCTCAGATATTAGTAAACCCACATTAGTATAATATTTTTGTTTCTTCATCCACTGTATGTGTTCTTCCACAGAATTTGACACTGGGTGCTAGTGGACCTGTTTTCATTTAAAAGGAAGTCTATCCTTCCAATCTGATTCCCTGGGCTCTTCTTTCATCTGGCAGTTTGTTTTTATTTTTGTTTGTTTTCAGGGAAAATGGTTCAGAAAGGCTGAGATACACTACTATGAAAAGCAAAAATGGAGTTCTTCCACTTGGGGTCAGGGCTTTCAAAGAGAAAGTGATTCGACATTCACTCATGAGTGATGAGGCTACACTGAAGACTGTGCTAGGTATTGTAGGAAAGACTAAAATAGAAACAGGGAAGCTGCTTTTGCTCAGACAATTGCAGAGTACAACATAGTACCCACAAGTCAATAGTCACAGTCCTTAGCCATCTGACTTTTGAAGAGAATGAAGGTAACATAACTCAGGCTAACAGGTTAATCCTTCAAATGTCAGAATTTTTGTTTTTGCTTTGGGCTTTCAAATTTTTTGATGGAGATCTTTCTGAAATACACAATGTACTCTGCTTCAATTGACAAAATATACTGTGGCCAGTAACTGTTTTTATTTTTATCTTCATGTCCTTAGTTGCTTAGTCATAGCAGGCACTCAACGTATCTATTGAATTCGATTTATTTTGCTATCTCAATCTCTCCATTATGAGTTAAGATATTGAGTTGAATTGTGCTGATACTATAATTAGCTTTCTCCTCCTTCCCCAAAATCCCAGATTATTAGCTTCTTTTCTTTCTACTTGTTTTCTTTTTCATATAAATGTTGCACAAACTTCATAACTACAAAATCTCCTGGTAGAATAACATGGCTATTTTTCTGTGGATTTAACTAAGCTAGATACTCCAGAAGCTTTGTGATTTCTCTAGATTCTTCCTCCAAAACAGGTCACAAGCTCCCCTCCCTGTTTTATTTTCGAAGGCAATCGGTTGAATAACTTGCCTATCATAAAATTTATAACTGTCTGAGGCTGGATTTGAACTTAGGTCCTCCTGATTTCAGTAGTAGACACTTTGAAGGAGTTTCTGGAGTCATACTATTTATCAAATGATGTCTAGTCTTCTGGTAATGAACTTCATGCAAAAACATGCAGTCCAAGTCCATACTCAAAGCTTTGCAAACTTTCTAGGGCCCTGTTCCCTGTTGGCAAAGCCCTTAATAATCCACTGTACCCTCTATGCCATGAGGTGACACTGGAGTGGGCTTATAATTATTTTTTCATCCTTGAGATAATTGTTTTCTACTCATTAGTAAAATCCTTTGAACATCCCTTAATTTCCCCACCTCTAAGAGAATTAAAGGTTTTTGAGGCTAGAGATTACACCACTTAAAAAAAATTGTATCCCTAGCATCTAGCCCAGTACCTTCCAAAAGCAAGATTTGCAAATGTTTATTCTAATGGGCTGAATTTTCAATACTAGTAACTATTTAGACCTCTTAGCTCTATTATACTTTCTTGCTGCACTAGCCTGAAGGGAAAGTCTTATTATTTTGGGATATTGTCACTAACTACAAATAAAGGCACATTGCTTTTTAACATTTTTAAGCATAAATGGTACTGTTCCTCTTTTCCTAGTTATTTATTACTGACTTTACTATTGACGACACTATATTTTTGAATCTTGGATCATGGATATTGCTCCTTATATATCATGCTCACCTCTCCAGCTCTCTTTCTATACCTTTGATGAACTAACTCTTTTGTTTATCCCATAATGGAAAAAAAAAAGGACATGTGTTTTGTTTCCAAAAGGAGAATTAAGATTTTTATGGATCATTCATTCAGGAGATATTTATTAAATGCCAACAACCAGCACTATGCTATGTAGGGATCCAAGAATTGATCCAAGGATTTTGCAATCTAATGGCAGGAAGGTTGAGCATATGACCTAAATGAGATAGAAGTAAATGCAAAGGAGAGGTTCTGATACAGGGAAGATTTGGAGAAGAGACAGAGAAGAAAGAATTAGGTTTTGGAGTCAAAAGACCAGGAATGAAATTTCAGTTGTGAGATTATAGTAAAATCACAAACTCTCTGAGCCTCAATTTTCTTCTTTCTAAAATGAGAGGTTGGACTCCTAAACTGATCTTGCAAACTTTCACTTGAGGAAAGCTTCAAAGAAGAAGTAGAACCTATGGACTGTGTTGAACTAACAGAAAGAGTTTAAGCAGATGGGAAAAGGCACAGGGGAGTCCACATCACATGTGGAAGACAATGTGAGGAAAGGTATGGAGCAGGGGAGAACAAGATTAGGATTAGGATTAGGGGATGCTCACTTATGAAGCATACAACATGAGGTCTCATCAAATAAAGCTGCAAATGTAGTTTTGAGTGAAGTCATGGAAAAGATCTTTAAATACAAGGAAAAAAGTTTTTATTTTAATCAGCAGTCAATGAGAAGTCACTGGAGATTTCTAAATATGAGGGATGTGATATAATGGTGGATTAAGTAGAATACTTGAGTGATATTGCTGAAGATGCTTGGAGAGGAAGAGACAAGACCAATAAAGAAGATATTATGAAAGTCCAATTTAGGAGGAAAAAAAGGATTTGAACTATGGTGGATGCAAAGGAGTGAGAAAGAAAATAAAGTGAGAGATACCACTACAAAACTACAGTTGGCAGTTGTTAGCAAATGACTGGTTATATGTGAAGGAAGTATAGGGGAGAGGAATTATTCCCTTTCTTCTATTCTTCAAGCAAGACAAACTAGTCTTCTATCTGCTCCTACACAAGGCACTCCGTATCCCATCTCTGCCTTTGTCCTGACCATGACACCCTATGATTGGAGCACACTCCTTCCTTACTTTGGTCTCATGGGACTCTTTTCTTCCTTTAAGGTACAATTCAAACACCACTTGTCAATTGACAAGTATTTTTAAGAGCATCCTAAATGCCATGTAGCGTGCTGTTAGGTGCTTAGGATACAAGTTCAAAGAAATAAAATATCTCTACACAAAGTCTTTTCTGATACCTCAAATGCTTTGCTTAGTTACCTTGTTTTTCATGTATATTTATTCTCTTTATTTTGCATACACTCATATGCTTTCAGCGTAGAATACATAGAATACTCCTTTAGATTGAGGATTGTTTCATTCACTGTCTTATCTACAAATTCATCATACATGTATAACCTGCTAACTGCTCCTCCTTGCTCCCCAAAGGGAAGGGGAGTAGTATTAAGAACCAAAAGAAATTATATTCTAAATGACTATCCAGGAAAGGACTAAATATCATCTCATGAACATTCAATCCTTCCACTGGGCACCAAAGATTGGAGAATAAAAAGAAAATAGGGAACTTTTTTTTTTTTTTTTTTTAAAGGAGAGGCACAGGGACTTAATCACAATCTCTGTGCTGATGATTCTCTATCTGCCTATCCTGCCTCAATCTAACTGCTGGCTTCTATTTTCATTTTTCCAATTACCTAATAGACATTTTGAATTGAATGTACACTCTTCTCCTAAACCTATGGCTTACAACCTAGCAGTTTTCCATAATTCCTCACTATTTTTCCATTTCACAAATCCAAGCTATTGTCAAAGCCTCTAGATTTCACCTCTACAATCTCTCTCTTATACCCTCCCCTTTTCTCTTCTAACACTGTGGTATAGATCCTCATCACCTCACTCTGGAATACTCCAAAAGCCTGTCTCAAGTCTTTCCCCACTCCAAACAGTCCTTCATTTCACCACCAAAATGATTTTTCCTAAAATGTAGATTTTATCATACAATGTTGTGCCATCACAATAAAAACCAAAATCATCCTCTCACTAAGTAAATGCCAGTGGCTTCTTATCAACCTCAAGGATAAAGATGAAACCTATTTGGCATTCAGAGCCCTCCATAACCTAGCCCCTTCTCCCTTTTCAGTCTTTCCTCATCTTACTTCCTGATACAAACTCTACAATTCAGTGAAAGTATCTCCAAGCTGTTCCATGAACAAGATACTCCATCTCTTGGATTTTCTCTGGCTAACCCTTATGACTGTGTTGCTCTCTCTCCTTCGCTCCTTCAATCTTCCCTACTCCCTTTGCATCCTCACTAAAACCTTACCTCTTACATAAAGCTTTTTATTGAATCTCTTCATTCTAGTACTTTTTCTCTAATATTTCCTAATTACCTCATTTATGTCTTATTTTGGATGTGTTTGCATGTTGTCCCTCATTAGTTCTTTGAGAGTAGGAACTATCTTTTGCCTCTTTTTGTATCTTCAAGACTTAGCATAGTGTCTGGAACACCTCAGGAATCTAATAAATGTTTACTGATTGAATAAATTATTGAATCTAGTGGATCATGCTATATATATATATATATATATTTAATCAAAGGCACAAAATCCCACACTATTGATTAATACTTTAATAATTTGAGACTTGTGATAATTAACTCTGGTCTGAATTAATGTTCAACTTTATATTGTTTATCCAAAAAAAAGTTTGGCTGGGAAAATTCAGTTTGTAAACAAAAGTTCAAAAGTAGTGTTTAGATAAACAAACTTTTGAAATACTTTCATGTGTTAATATTTTAAAAAAGCATTCTTATTTGATATTTCAGAATTAAACCCTTTCTTGAAAGAAAGTAAAACAAACAAAAATACTCCATAAAGTGATTCTGTCTATATTTCAAGATCTATATAGATCTATATCATTTCCTTGGCAGTCTCCTCTGATGTAGCTCCTCATCACCTCACTTCGAGAGGAAAGATATATGTTTCATTCTCTATTTCCTGAACCAGCTTTTAAAAAAAATTACTTAGTGTTGTTTTCTTTTTGTGATTTCTTCAGTGGCATTGCTATAGTTATTATTTTTACTGTTTTTATTTTTGTTGTGTTTATTTCACTCTGAATAAATTTATTCATATATTTGATACACTATTCAAATACTAATAATACTTGAATTAAATATCATTCTTTTTTCTATTTTTTAAAAATGTAGGACCTCTTTGTAACAAAATATCCTAACAATAAGTTGTCAATCTACTATGTAACATTTTAATAAAATGGAAAGCCACAAAATATTTCTTTAAGCATATTGCCTAATTGAAGTTGTTTATTCTGTTACATTGACCTCTTCCCACTTAAACACAGGATAAGCAAGGTTTACCTCTATTTTAACTAAGGATTTCTTATTTTTTTCCCTACTTACAAAATTCATGGTGTTTTTCTATAGGATCACAGGTTGGATATCCTAATCTGGCTGGGTGCCATAGATAGGATTGTTCATTAACAGAGATGCTGAGAGCCATAGTTGATTTGAAAATTTCAAATTAATTGGCCATGATTCCTCAAAATTTTAGTGAAAAAAATGTGAGAAATATTTTTAATTAGTTCTTGGACAAGGAAAGCTTGTTCCATTGGGTGGATGATACTCTTCCAGATCCCAAAGGGAGAAAAAGGACATCAAGATCTGCGATTACCACATTTGAATCTAGAGTTGGTGACAAGAACTTTCTCGGCACAGAAAAATGACAGGAAACTTGTTCCCTATGCAAGTTTTTGTGTGTGGCTCAATAAGAATGTGAGGAGTGATCAAATTAGGGAAGAGAATCCCTACAGAATTGCAGTTTTTTCATTTACGGTAATGAATGTGCATTAAGGATATAGAAGTGTTTCAAATTCACCATGAACATAACAGAATTTATTATTTTCCCCTTAAACTTCTATATGTTTGTTAAAACTACTTCCATTTACCTAAACTCACATCTTTTCAGTCATCCTTGACTTTTCCATTCATCTTCTTTAAGCACATAATGGGTCTTTCCAATTCTACTTTGTCAAGAACTCTCTAATCTAGGCCTTTGCCGCCATATCCAAAAATCTCTATTCTAGTTCAGGCTTGAGCTATCATCTAGACTGGCTCGTTAGCATCCTAATCTATTTTGCTTTCAGGCTCTCTGCTTTCTTGTTTTTCCACAAGATACCAAATGTGTTTTCCTAAAACAGATGTTGACCATGCCTATTCACACATAGGAAACTTCAGTGGCTCTAAAATATGGCTAGAATCAAACATAAAATCCTTAGCTCGCTATTTATATGACAGCCTATGACCAAACAACCAATAAACATTTTTTGAGCACCTACTGTGTGTTAGGAATTGTGCTAAGTGCTGGGGAATACAGAAAGAGGCAAAAGACAGTCCCTTACTCAAGGAGTTTATAATCTAATGGGGGAAATAATATGCACATGCACATAAGAGAAGCTATATAAAGGATAAAAAGGAAATAATTAAAATAGCAAAATACTGAAATTAGGTGGGTTACAGAAAGCTTCCTGTAGGAGGTAGAATTTTAGCTGGGAAGCCAGAGAATCCATTAATCAGACCAGAGGAGGGAGTATATTCCCGGAATGAGGGCTGCTGTTATTCTCAAAGAGACCAATGATGACAGTTAGAGAGAATACCCAGAGTAGAGAGAGGAAGTATTTTTGCCATAGAAAAGCCAGGAGACCACGTCACTGGCTGAAAGAAGACATATCAAGGAGGAAGATGCAGGAAGATTGGAAAGGTTGGAGGAAGTTAAGTTATGAAGGGCTTTGTATTTGTTCCTGGAGGCAATAGGGAGCCACTGGAATTGCCAAGTAGAGGGTGACATGATTAGATTACAGCCTGAGATCTTTCCAGATTTTCTGTGTACTTTCCTCATACACACTCTTCATTCCTCTCAAATTATCCTGCTAGTTTTCTGTACATTCTATTCTATCTCCTATTGCTGTACTTTTGGCAGGGGAGGCAATTGGGGTTAAGTGACTTGCCCAAGGTCACACAGCTGTGTCTGCATCATATTTAAACTCAGGTTATCTTAAATCTAGGGTGTGTATTCTATTCATTGCTCTGCCTACCTGCCTCTATACTGTGCTTTTGAAAAGTCTGTTGGTCCATCCATGTCTACAATGCATTCTCTCCTTATTTGTTCTCTTTAAAATCTCCTTCAAAGTTCCCCTCTCTTTTACAAGAGACCTTTCCTTACCCTTTCTCCTTCCACCACCTTCAAAATGTTAGTGATTTCTCCCTCTTGAAATGACTTGATATGACTTTTTATATGGGGACAAAGGTGGCTGCCATGATTAACAAATGACTAGACAGCCAGCCTGGGCAGGGGAAGATCTGAGATTGAGATCTGCTTCTGACACTCATATGTGATCATCTGTAGGTCATTGTCTTATGACTCTAATTTGCAAATCCATTGCTAATGAACCCATGTGTTCCCCCACCTTCCAACTTTGAATGTGCTAATCTGTACATACTGAGTTCCTTCTGGAGAAGGTAAGCTTTCTGAGGTCAAAGTCTTTTTGTTTGTCTATAGTCTTAGGAGCTAGTACAATGATTTGCATATTCTTATCACCTAAAGATATTTTTCAAATTGAATCAGAGTGGCTATCCCCAATCACATAAAACCAAAATCTTTTTTTTTTTTTTTTCTGTTACCAAAATATAAGGGGAGGGGGCAGGAGAGGGAGAGCCATCCCTGGATCTGGCTCCAGTAATGGAGTGTTGTACCTGAAAACACTGGTACTATTGTAAACTGCTTGTAATTAAGAAGATGGTCTCTTTATACATTATGATTATTCTTTCCCAGGATTACCTTGTGACTAAAAGGGTAAAAATAATTCCCTCAACCTGTCTCTAATCCCTTTATTTTATTTTTTGTATTTTTTATTGAAGCTTTTTTATTTTTAAAACATATGCATGGATAATTTCTCAACATTGACCATGGCAAAACCTTGTGTTCCAATTTTTCCTTTCCCCCACCCCCTTCCCTAGATGGCAAGCAATCCAATATATGTTAAACATGGTAAAAATACATGTAAACTTCCAAGATAGGCATACATACATATTTATGCAATTATCTTGCTGCACAAGAAAAAATTAGATCAAAAAGGAAAAAAAATGAGAAAGAAAATAAAATGTAAGCAAACAACAACTAAAAGAATGAAAATACTATATTGTAATCCACCCTCAGTCCCCACATTCCCCTCTCTGGGTGCAGATGGCTCTCATCGTCACAAGATCATTGGAACTGGTCTGGATCATCTCATTGTTGAGAAGAGCTATGTCCATCAGAATTAATTATTGTACCATCTTCTTGTTGCCATGTGCAATGATCTCCTGATTCTGTTAATTTTACTCAGCATCAGTTCGTGTAAGTCTCTCTGTTGATCGTTTCTTATAAAACAACAATATTCCATAACATTCATATACCATAACTTATTCAGCCATTCTCCAACTGATGGGCATCCACTCAGTTTCCAGTTTCTGGCCACTACAAAAAGGGCTGCCACAAACATTTTTGCACATGTAGATCCCTTTACCTCCTTTAAGATCTCTTTGGGATATAAGCCCAGTAGAAACGCTGCTGGGTCAAAGGGTATGCACAGTTTGATAGCTTTTTGAGCATAGTTTCAAACTGCTCTCCAGTTGGATCTGTTCACAACTCCACCAACAATGCAACAGTGTGCCAGTTTCCCCAGCTCCCCTCCAATATTCGTCATTATCTTTTCCTGTCTTCTTGGCCAATCTGAGAGTCAACCCTTTATTTTAGGAGAAGTTGACATAAGACAACACTATACACAATTCATAGGGAATACTTTTTTTACCTACTTTCTCCGAGTAGCTTCCATTTTAAGTGTTTACACACGGGGTTTGTTCCAGGCTTTTAGGACTTGAGGATTGCAGAGTTTGGGTTCAAAAAACAAAACTAACCTGGATACCTGGGAAACACTAGGGTATTGCAGAAACCTTTATTGAGGGTAAACTGAGGGTAAAACTGTGTCAGCTCCATGGCATGATGATGATATTAATAGACATATGATGTGCTGTGGCTGCTTAGGAATGATAGAGAATCTAGTTCCTCCCTGGCTCTACTAAACAGGAGCAGGCAGCTAGCCTATAGTGGACATCAGAGACATTTTGCTGACTTAAATTTGAATTACAACAGAAACAACAACCAAAGCCTTACTTAAAGGATGCTCTGTGCATTATAGTAAATTCCAGGGTCTCTTAAGGAAAACTATAGCTTACCAGGGCATCCAAAGAGAAACCAGTGGGTGGGCCAAGATCCCAAGCATCATAAGAAGTCTCCACTGTCTAACAATAAAGCCAAAGCTTTGTGCTTGAGGTCTTAGGCATAAGCCCCTTGCCCTCCCCTCAGAGCAAACTACAGGAAGCTCAATTGATCTCCCCCAAATAGATGAAGGGCTCTGTTGACCCTGCTGGGATGCAAACCTGTGGTTCCAGAGAGTCTTAGTATTTCAGAGCAAATACTGAGCCAGCTAAACCATCCTTCTAGCTTTACCAAGAGTTCACTGCAAACAGGAGAAAATGAAACACATAATGCCATTTGGATCCAGAGGTCCACTGTGGCCCGGCAAGTAATAAGGCTGCGATATTTTCAAGACTCAGTCAAATTGGTGGGTAATGATTTCTCAGCAGAAACTCTCACCTCCTGAGCCAGCAAATTAGCAAATAGATCTGGGAAGGAGACAGGCAAGAAGAACCTCACACAAAGGCTTTGAACAGAGATAGAAGTGTGAGATATATGGCAACTAGGTGAGTATGGGGAGGATACAGAGGGAAAAGAGAAGGCAACAAAAGAAAGACTTTTTAAATGACAGAGAACTCAAGAAAGAATGGAGGAAGGTTCTTTGGGTTTCCAGATAAGTCTGATTGTTGAAATAGCCTGACTTTGACAGTAAACCAAAAAAGTAGGAAGGAAATGACTCCAATCCTGATGTAAGGAAAATATATGGAGACAATAGAGCACTTCACACTGACTATGAGGGGGTGAATAGAACCAGGTTTGAATCCTCAATCTGCTCTTTATTCCCTGTATCATACTGTACAAGTCACTTTACTTTTTCTTTATTGATAAAAATTGGGAAGTGAATGAACTCAGAGGTTAATTGTGGGAAATGCACATGGTGGTCCTCATAGTTCTATATAAACATGAGTTATCATTTCCATACCCTAAGGGAATAGGGAGACTAGAATGAGAAAGGAAGAAAAGGGAAAATTAGTGGATAGTTTTCTGGGGTGTGGGGGTGGGATAAGATGGAGAACATGAAAGGGACACAGTAGAAAAAAAAGGAATATATGAATCTAACAGATTCTTCTTTTAAAGACAGTAATTTGCATCATTGAGGAAGGTGTCTTGCATAATGAATTTTTGAGCTAAATGAAGCTCAATTCTTTCAACATGAAAAAAGGAAGTTTTTTTTTTTTTTTAATGGAAATCTTTCCAACAGAAATGAATCTCATGCTTCAACTATTTCCTTTAAAAGAAGCTACTGGACGTACTGAGAAGAGAAGCATTCATTAGGAAAAAATATATTAGACTTCACATTCAAATAACTAAATTCCAGGTTTGACTCTGGTACAATATATAGAAACTTAGGCCCAAAGACAGGAAAACTTGAGTTCAAATTCAGTCTCAGACACTTACTTAATGTGTGACTCTGGGCAAGTGACCGAAATGCTCTTATTCTGTTTCTTCACTGTACAAAGGGATAATAATAGAACTTAGATCGTTGAAAATTTAACGAGGTATTTTTAAAAGACTTAAAACTGTGTCTGACAAATAGCAGATATTTGAAATTAATTTTTTCCTTCCCTCCTTCCCTCTTTGCTTATTTCACATTCTCCTCCCTCCCTTCCTTCTTCCCTCCCTTCCTCTCTCCTTCCTTCCCTCCCTCCCTCCTTCCCTCCCTTCCTTTCTCAGACTTCCTTCCTTCCTTCCCCTTCCTTCCTTCCTTTCTTCTTTCCTTCCTTCCCACCTTCTTCCTTCCCTCTATTCCTCCCTTCCTCCTTCCACCCCTCTACCTCCCTTTGTTCCCTCCCTCCCTTCCATCATATATGATCTTAAGCAAATAATTTCACCTATTTGGGCTGCTCTATTCATAAAATGGAGATGCTAATACATGCACTATCAGCTTCCCAGGGTTGCTATGAGGAAAGTAATTTAAGAAATGTGAGCTATTTTATTATAATGCAAACTCTTCAGTTACTGAGGGTCAATATTATGAGTGTCAGTAATTATATAGTAAAACCTTAGTTACCACTAAAAGGCTGAGCTTTTATACACATTTTCTCTCCCTACAATCTTCGCCATGTTATTTTATTCCTTCTCCTGGTTGCTTCTCTCTTATGTTTGGGAAGACTTCTAAATCTATCTTCTGCCCTAAGCTCTAGCTCTATTTTCTCTACAATTATGTTGGACATCTCTGCCTCAGAGATTAAAAAAAGATAGATAGTATATTTTCATTTTTTTTTCTTTTTGAGTGATGCAAGAGCTTAATTAAAACTATATAACATTTAACATTCATAACAGAAGAACAGAAAGCTATCCCTTCCCACCCAAAGGACCAAGAGAGAGGGCACAGATGACTCAGACACAATTTTGGTAGCTCAATTTCATAAAAAAAAAAAAAAAAAAAAAAAAAAAAAAAAGATCCAAGAGGCTTATTAGACAGCCAGTGGCAGGGCACATAGTGTTTTATGGCAGCAGCAACAATGCTGGATTAGGTGAATACAGCTTGACATCCCCTAAAGAATCAAGAGATGACAATGATTTTCTTTTCTAATTTGAATCTGGGAACAGATAATTAACAGAACCCCAATATCTCCCTCAAGATTTACCATGGGCAGAATGCCACAAGACATCAGAGGGAACCACAAAGTAGAGCTGCCAAGTGTTTGTACTTTATTGATAAAACCCTAATGTGACATAGCCAGCATAAGCTAGGGTCCTTCTTAGTTCGGTTCTTATTTCCAAGCTTGGGAAAAGAGAAGACAAGGAGACAGCAAAGAGATCTAACAAAGCCTGTCACTGGGGGGAGGCAGCCGGTTAAGTGGAGGAGGTGAGGGAAGGACAGACGCAAGCCCTGGCTGGGGCCATGGAGACTGGAATTGTTGGCTCTATTTCTTCTTCCCTTGCCTTTGTAACTTCCACCCATTATTCCTAATTTTCTGGCTTCAAGCAAAACAACTCATCTTCTAATTCTGCTTTCACACTGCAGCTCTTCCACCTTTTGCAAACAGATACAGCACTCCCCACTCGCCTCCATGATACCTCCAGGTACCATGACGCCTCAGTTCTCTAGTGCTGTCCTTATGCTGGCTCCCTTTTTTATTTCTTACTTTAATATTTTGTTTTATTTTTTATTATAGCTTTTTATATACAAAGCATATGCATGGGTACTTTTTCAACACTGATCCTTGCAAAAACTTCTGTCTCTGGTTCCCTTTTTTTTTTTTCTTCTTTTGGACATGATTCAACTTGTATATGTTTTCCAGGATTTACAAAATGCTGCAGATGTGACCTAATTCAAATAGCTCATAGTGAAATTATCACCTGTCTTCTAGACACAAGTACCCTCTTAATGCAAATAGGTTTGGCTGCCATATTACAAATATTGAATTTACTGTCCACTAAAACCAGTGGTATTTTTCACAAAATTTACCATTTAGTCTTGCCTCCACTATCCTATAGCTGGAAAACTGATGTTTTGAACATGTGGCTAGAAATTTGCCTTTGTCCTTATTACATTAGTCATGTATTTTCGATGCCCCCTCTTCATTCTGGTTGAAGGTAGCAATCATGGCATGTTACCTAATTTTGGTCTGTAGGGATTTCAGATCCTTTTGTTTTTATTACTTGTCATACAGGGGTAATTCCTTCACTAACATTTTTTTTAAGGGGGGGGCAGGCTGGCTTCCCAGTTCAGGTTCATTCTAGATACTTAAGGGTTCTATAAGGCTGCTGTCAAGTTAAACCAGATTTTAATATAGTGCTCTGGAACGGCCTTAAAGGTTATTAAGGTAATTATTAAGGACTATTTCCTTCCAACTACATTTCCCCTCCTTTATCCTCTCTCATCTTCATCCTAAACCTCTCCCTCCTACCTCAGTTATTGTGCCCGTCTCTAGAATAATTGGCTACCTCTTTTTTTAATTGTTGCTGTTGATCTTTTGTGGGCTGGAGAGCCCTATAACCATTCTTGTTAGACACACATATAAGGTAAAAGTTAATCAAACCCTACTGAAGGCCCAGGAAGGCCTTTCATGAGATGAGTACATGAGAATTAGTGCATGAATTCTGTGACATCTCTTCAAGTTGCAGAAAAGATTTTTTTTTTCTCTCCCTTTTCCCACTCCTCCTATTTCTTGGCTATGCTGCAGAAGACTTGCTCGACAAGTGTGGACCACATAAGTGAGTGTTTCTGCAAACTCCGGGACATCCTGGGCAAGGTGGGGGGCAAAAATACTTATCAATACAAAGAAGGGGTCTACACTGATGGAATGTCAGGAAATGAAAGATGGGAACAAAATTTCCCTGCCAATAAGTGCCATCTTATTTTCATAACCCAAATTGCACACTGAATTCCCAAGGCAGGCTCAAACTTTTTTTGTTGTTGTTGTTGAAGTCTCATTAAAATCAGCATTAGCAAAATATAGAAGGTTATTATCATCCTCATTATCTGTCATTTATTGAGCACCTAATATACATAAAGCTCTGTCCTAGGCACTGTGGGCCATGCAAAGAAATACAAGTCACTTGGCTGAAAGGAAAGAGAAGCAGAATTTTTAGTCAGAGAAGCTTTGGCTCTACTAGCTGCTACACTTGCTAGCTCTGTGATTTTGAATAAATCTATTCATCACTCTGAGCCTCAGTTTTCCTTTCTGTAAAATGGCAATAGAAAAAAAAAACATTGCTTACTTCTCAGGGATGTTTTTTTTTTTTTTTTTTTTTTTTGTGCATCTAGGAGATCCATGTTAAATTTTATTGTGAGCATTTATATGATATCTTGGAAACTTTTTTTTTTAATTTTTTTTATTATATATATATATATATATATATATATTTTATAATATTATCCCTTGTATTCATTTTTCCAAATTACCCCCCCTCCCTTATTCCCTCCCCCCGACGACAGGCAATACCATACATTTTACATGTGTTACAATATAGTCTAAGTACAATACATGTGTGTGAATATCATTTTCTTGTTGCACAATAAACATTAGAATCCGAAGGTACATGCAACCTGGGCAGACAGATATTAGTGCTAACAATTTACATTCCCCTCCCAGTGTTTCTTCTCTGGGTGTATCTACCTCTGTCCATCATTGATCAACTGGAAGTGAGTTGGATCTTCTTTATGTTGAAGATTTCCACTTCCATCAGAATACATCCTCATACAGTATCGTTGTTGAAGTATACAGTGATCTTCTGGTTCTGCTCATTTCACTCAGCATCAGTTGATTTAAGTCTCTCCAAGCCTCTCTGTATTCCTCCTGCTGGTCATTTCTTACAGAGCAATAATATTCCATAACCTTCATATACCACAATTTACCCAACCATTCTCCAACTGATGGACATCCATTCATCTTCCAGTTTCTAGCTACAACAAAAAGAGCTGCCACAAACATTTTGGCACATACATGTCTCTTTCCGCTCTTTAGTATTTCTTTGGGATATAATCCCAGTAGTAGCACTGCTGGGTCAAAGGGTATGCACAGTTTGATAACTTTTTGGGCATAATTCCAGATTGCTCTCCAGAATGGCTGGATTCTTTCACAACTCCACCAGCAATGTATTAGTGTCCCAGTTTTCCCACATCCCCTCCAACATTTGTCATTATTTGTTCCTGTCATCTTAGCCAATCTGACAGGTGTGTAGTGGTATCTCAGAGTGGTCTTAATTTGCATTTCTCTGATCAGTAGTGATTTGGAACACTCTTTCATGTGAGTGGATATAGTTTCAATTTCTTCCTCTGAGAATTGTCTGTTCATATCCTTTGACCATTTATCAATTGGAGAATGGTTTGGTTTCTTATAAATTATGGTCAGTTCTCTATATATTTTGGAAATGAGACCTTTGTCAGAACCTTTGTTTTTAAAAATATTTTCCCAATTTGTTACTTCCCTTCTAATCTTGTTTGCATTAGTATTATTTGTACAGAAACTTTTTAGTTTGATGTAATCAAAATCTTCTATTTTGTGATCAATAATGATCTCTAGTTCTCCTCTGGTCATAAATTCCTTCCTCCTCCACAAGTCTGAGAGGTAGATTATCCTCTGTTCCTCTAATCTATTTATTATCTCCCTCTTTATGCCTAAATCATGGACCCATTTTGATCTTATCTTGGTATATGGTGTTAAGTGTGGATCCATATCTAATTTCTGCCATACTAATTTCCATTTTTCCCAACAGTTTTTTCCGAATAATGAATTTTTATCCCTAATGTTGGAATCTTTGGGTTTGTCAAAGATTAGATTGCTATAGATGTACCCTTTTTTGTCCTTTGTATCTAATCTGTTCCACTGATCTACCGGTCTATTTCTTAGCCAATACCAAATGGTTTTGGTGACTGCTGCTATATAATATAGCTTTAGATCAGGTACACTTAGACCACCTTCCTCTGAGTTTTTTTTCATTAGTTCTCAGGGATGTTTTTAAACCTTAAAACATCATAGGATCCAATTTTAGGGCCAGAAAGGATCTTAGACATCCAGGAATCCATCTTTCTTTTTTTAAAAAACAGATTTTTATTCCTCTGGAGCCCAGACATTTGTTTAGAATTCCCTAGCTAGTATCCAAGGTGAGATTTGAACACTACTAGTCTTTAAATCTAATGAACTACCTACTATACAACATTGCCTTTCATATTAAATGCATTATTATTATGTCATTCCCCGTTCCCTAGGAGTTTATCATCTCATTGGGGAATTCAGGATATACATGTATGAAAAAATAATTACAATGACTTAAGTTTGCATGTAAGTTATAGTTTTTCTTCTAGTATTCATACCAATATAAAAGGGGGTAATAACCAGAAGAAATCCAGTTAGGAGTCTTCAAGCTGCTGCTGGGGAGACAAAACTCTGATAAGGAAGCAAAAAATTGAGCCAAAATTTTGAAAACTAATTTAACTATTATTGCTAATAATGGGCTAAACTTTATTGTTTCTACTTCTTGAAGAAGTTTTCTTGGTACTTTCTAAATTTTGCTGCCTTTGGACAAAGGATTGGACAAAGGACACTCTACTCTAGTTATAACTAACTATTCATACTCTATAAACTGCCTTTCCAGTAGCAAAGATCAAAAGTAATCTGCCCTTCCAAGTCTAGCATCTAGACACCTATCTTTACATCCTGAAAATGCTATCCTCAACTTTTTGCCTTCATTCATACTTACTTTCCAATATCTTGCTAAATATTGTCATTTCTAGCTCCATAAATCTTACATGGGCCCCTTTCTCTCCAACAACTACCTCAGGCTCCTAGTTATTTATTTAATTATTATTCCTTCCACAGCTACCAAAGAGACTATCTTTAAAAAAAAGTATGACCATGTTATCTCTACGCAATAAGCTCTAATATCCCTGTATTATCTCTATGGTCAAATCTAAACTCCTCTGTTTGTCATTTAAAGCTCATCCTTTCATACTTCACTACTCATTACTCTCTTACATGGTAGTTAAGCAAATAGGTTTTCTTGCTGTTTCTTTTATTGGACACTATATCTATGAAGTCTTTGTTAACCCATCCCTAACCCCTGGAATTCACTCCCTTCTCAAATCCTTGGAGTTTCTGATTTAAGTCTCTTCCTGAGACTACCTTTTTATGACGTCTTTGCCACTCCTGACCACTGAAACTTTTCCAACATTACTTTATTTCTGTTTTGTCTACATTTATAAATGAGCACATAATATCCTCAGTTAAAATGGAAACTTCTCGAGGAAAAGAACTATTTTCATCTTTGCATTTGTATCACCAGCATCTATCAGAGTTCCTGGCATAGAGTAAGCATTTAACAAATATAACAAATATCTGATTGGTTAATAAATTATTTTTGGTAATGATAAAGTCAGAGCCAAGATGGTGGAGTAGAAGGAACATTCTAGCTGAACTCTCCCAACAGTCCCCTCCAAACAACTTTAAAATGACACATTAAATAGAAATCTGGAGCAACAGAGCCAACAAAAGTTCAGATTGAGATATTATTCTAGCCCAAGACAATTTAGAAAGTCAAAAGGAGGGAATCAGTTACACTAGGATAGAGACTGGTCCAGTGCACATTTGCAGGTAATGTCAGCTGTGGCTTCAGAGGTATCAACAGCATCAATAACTGCTCAGAAAGAAACTATAAGGTAATCATGTGCTAATTCTGGGAACAAGACCTGTGCTGCTTGGTGCTGTTTGGCAACTCCATTGCCCACATCTAGTTCCAGGTTTCAGTTTTAGAGTGGAAAAAAATGTCTGCTGTAATAAGAGAACAGGGGCCTTGGTCTCAGTTCCAAGGCAAGAGGAATGGTTGTAAGAGAAAAGGGTCCCTTCCTAGGTAAGGACCTGATTGCAGACAAGGATAACAGTGATCCCACATTCCCCTATGTCCACCATTTTGGAAGCACTGAAAACTTGCATCCTCCCAGAAGTAGCTATGAAAAAAGCAATAAAAAAGGCTTGAATCTTGGCATACTGACACCCCATCCTCAAGAGAAAAGAGCCTAACCTTAACATAAAATGTTCAAAATCAAGAAATAGTCTAGGAAAATGAGCAAATAACAAAAAAAAGAAGCCAGACCATAAAAAAGTTACTAGTGAAAGGGAAGATCAAGAGACAAACCCAAAAGACCAATATGTGAAAAGAGCTACTAAAAAAGTCTCAAAGAAAAATGCCTTTTGGACACAAGCCCAAAAAGGATTTCCAAAAGCACAGAAGATATGAAAAGGTCAAAAAACAATTTTAAAAATCAGATAAGAGAAGCAGAGGGAAAAATGGGAAAAAATGAGAATAATGCAAAATAAAATGAAAGGAAAATTAACAGCTTGGTAAAAAGGCACAAAAATACTGAAGAAAATAATGCCTTAAAAATACAATCAGTCTCAATTCTGATGGATATGGTTCTCTTCAACAATGAGAAGAACCAAATAAGTTCCAATTGTTCAGTAATGAAGGTAACCAACTACACTCAGTGAAAGACCTATGGGAAATGAGTGTGGACCACAACATAGCACTTCCAGTCTTTCTGTTATTGTCCACTTGCATTTTTGTTTTCCTTCTCAGATTATTTTTATCTTATTTCTAAACCAATTTTTCTTGTGCAGCAAGATAACTGTATAAATATGTATACATACATTGTATTTAACATATACTTTAACATATTTAACATGTATTGGTCTGCTTGCCATCTAGGGGAGGGGGTGGGGAGAAAAGGAAGGGAAAAGTTGGAACAGAAGGTTTTGCAACTGTCAATGCTGAAAAATTATCCATGCATATGTCTTGTAAATAAAAAAGCTAAAATAAATAAATAAAATAATTTAAATTAAAAAAATTAGAATTGGTCAAATGATTAAAAAGAGGTACAAAACCAAACTGAAGAAAAGAACTCCATAAAAAGTAGAATTGGCCAAATGGTAAAAGAGGTACAACAATGCACTGAAGAAAATAATCACTCAAAAGTTAGAATTTGGCAAGTAGAAGCTAATGATTCCAGGAGGCATCAAAAAACAATAAAACAAAATTTATAAAAGGAAAAACAAATGGGAAATATCACAGCAGAAAAACTAGTGACTGAGAAAATAGGTTATATCTCCAGGAGTTATAAAAAGGAAAACTGCCCTAGTATCTTAAAACCAGAGGGTAAAATAGAAATTGAAAGGATGGATTCTGAAAAGATCCTATAATAAAAATTCCCAAGAACACTATAGCCCTCAGGTCAATGAGAAAATACTGAAAGTAGTCAGAAAGAAACCATTTAAAATTAATAAGAGGACTTTCAAGTATTGCTCACGAAAAGATCAAAGATGAATAGAAAATCTGAAAAACAACAGACTTCAAGAGAAAAAAATGAAAGAGAAACCATAAAGTACTTTATAAGGTTAAACTGTTTATATTCCTATATGGGAGGATAATACATGTAATTCTTAAGACCTTTATCATTATCAAAGCAGATAGAAGGTACCTCCTTAGAGGGCATGAGTATGAGTTGATTATGTTGGGATTATCTAAAAAATGGATAAGAAAGAGGGATACATCAGAAGAAGGGGGATGATAAAGGAAGAATGAGGAAATTATCTCATAAAAGAAACATGTGAGGCAGAACCTTTAAAGAATGAGGAGGGGGAAGGAGGAGCAGGCATAAACCTCACTCTAATCTGAACTGGTTCAAAAAAGAAATAAAATATACATATTCAATAAGATGTAGAAATCCATCTTGCCCAACAGAGAAATAAAAGGAGAAAGAAATAGGAAAAAAAGCTGCATGTGGGACTGCCAGAAAGGAAAGTGGATTAAGGGTTGCAGTGGTCAGCAACAATTAAAACAATTTGAAACACAAATTTTTGCAAGGGTGAATGTTGAAAATTATCTCTGCACATGTTTTGAAAATAAAAAGTTTTATAAAAAATAAATTTTGAGCTCTTTAAGGGCAAAAAAAATCAGAGAGAAAGATAAACCAAAGAAAACAGGATGGATGGAAATGCATAGCAATCATAACCATGAAAGAAAATGGGAGGAACTAACCCATAAAGGAGAATCAGATAGTAGAATGAACTAGAAACCAAAATTCAACAAGATGTCATTTAGAAGAAACACACTTGAAACACATAAATACATACACACATACATACACACACGGTGCCTTGCCTGAATATTTTCCATCTTATTAATGTTATTCTTACAGTATATTGCCTAGAACTGAACATATTACTCACGATGAGATCTGTTAAGGGAAGAGCACAGGGCAACTCATCTCCAAATTGTTGGATCTTTTCTAACTATCTCATACTCTTGACCCATACTAATCTTGAAAACCAGTATAACTCTGTTTTTCAGAGCAACTGTTGTCTAATAATTTACTTTCTGCTTTATATATCTGAAATTGATTTTTAAATTTAATATTTTATTTACCCCAATTACTATAAAATAATTTTAACATTAATTTAAAAAATTTTTAAGTTCCAAATTCTCTCCCTTCTTCCTT
This sequence comes from Sminthopsis crassicaudata, assembly GCF_048593235.1. Taxonomy (NCBI): domain Eukaryota; kingdom Metazoa; phylum Chordata; class Mammalia; order Dasyuromorphia; family Dasyuridae; genus Sminthopsis; species Sminthopsis crassicaudata. The sequence goes on along the minus strand of NC_133621.1, from coordinate 82,486,094 downwards.
TCCCTCCTTCCCCCACATTGAGAAAGCAAGCAATTTGATAGACTATACCTGTGCAGTTATGTCAAACATATTTCCATATTAATTATTTGTGAAAGAAAATTCAGACAAAAAAGTTTTAAAAAAAGTAAAAAAAAAAGATGCTTCAATTTGCATTCAATTTCTAAGAGTTCTTTCTCTGGAAATGGATAATATTTTTACATTAAGTCCTTCAGAATTGTCTTGGGTCACTGAATTGTTGAAAAAAATTTAGATATCATCCAGTCATATTCAATTCACATCTATGCCTTCTGTCCATGAAGTTGATTTTTATGCTCACGTGTAAGACTTTGCAGTTATCTTACTGAGTTTCATCTTTTCATCCTATTGTTCTAACCTCTCAAGGTCCCTGTGGAATCTGACTTTATTATCCAGTGAGTGAACTATCCATCCTCACTTTAAATTATTTGAAAATTTGAGGTTTTTCATCAAAAAAGTTTTTCTTTTGTTAGTCATCAATTATACTGTGATGGGTGATATATGGAAGCTAAAAAAGAGATGGTAGTTCCCCTATTCTCAAGAAGATGATCATATTATGCAGAAGATAAGAACTACTATATGTGAAATATTATTTAGTGACTGGTAAAGATAGGAAAAGCTGTGAGGAGGAAGAGATCATTGTAGGTTGTGGTCATCAGTGAAAGAAGGTTTCTTGGAGAACTTTCTTGGGGACCATCTCTCCTTTCCTTTATCCCTCCTCACATAGCTTCTGTGTGACTATTCCCTAGGAAACTATAGGTTAATGAGATAATGGTTGTAGAGCTGAAAGGAAATCTAGCTCAATCTCATTTTATAGATGAGGAAACTAAGGAGAGATTGCTGGATCTATCCCTTCATTTTAATGATAAAGAAATTGAGTGTCAGAAAGGTTAAATGACTGGTCAGATTCACACAGCTAGTAAGTATCTGAGATAGAATTTAAATTTAGGTTATAAGACTTTAAATCCATCTTCTTCTCTTACATCCCAAAGATGTCTCCCTGTTGACTTTTCAACTTACTTTATGTTCCATGGCGCCTGACACTTTGCTAGGCACCTAGTAGGTACACAATAAAGCCATGTTGACAGATAGAATAGGGTATTTTGTCAGGTGGCATCTTTTGGGTGCATCCTAGATCACAATGCCTGAGGCAAGGAACTGTGCTTTAATTTCCTTTCCTCTACAGACTCTGCTGGAGGTGCTGAATTAATAATAATAATCAGAATAAATACCTAAGACAGCACAAGCTTTCAACTCTGAATTTCCAGGCTTTTTGTGTACGTGCCCTGCATTTATATTACTGTGTTAATGCTCTTTAACTGTTTTATTTAAATAAACATGTTTTTGAGCAGCCACCTAAATATGGTATAATCCAATAAAACAGTCTGAGACCAGGAGGGACTCTTCTAGAGCCTTAGAATGAAGACTATTTCTTTCTCTTTTGGGATGGGCCCTGGCAAGGAATATCTAATTTGCTGCCTTTAACAAGAACCACAGTACCCAATACCTGCTTGGTAATCAGTGAGTAAGACTGGTATTCTCACTAATTGCATATCATGCTAAGACCTAAAGGGAACAAGGGGACCTGAGACAACAGAGATTCCTCCTTCAAGATTTCCCATTAGAGAGAAGAGAGGAGATGGTTTAAAAGATTCTGAAAGATATTCAAAGATGTGAATTCAGGGTGTACCACGTTCCACTGGTATAGAAAATTTCATATTGGGTCCATCTACTGTCCATCTGGCAGTAGGAGTATTCTCAGTATTCGGAGAGACAAGAGTGATCCAATGGAGAGCCAATCGGTTCTGAATAGATTTGGTTTCCAGTTCTAGATCACTAACCATTTATGTGAACACAGGCAAGTCACATGACATTTCTCAGTCTGTTTCCTTTTCTGTAAAATGGGTATAATGAAGCTGATATTATCTATTCGGGGGGATTTGGGGAAAGAAAACATTCTATAAATATTAAAATGCTATAAAAATGGTATTCACTATTAAAAAACAGAAGCCACACAAGAAATATGATAGCTATGAAAGTAATTTGTCTTTCCGGAAGTGATTTGGAAAGTTAAGTACACTAGGGTAATTATATCTTCTAATATAGTACTTAATTCACAGTAGTTGGTTTAGCTAAACTGCTTAAAAATGCTTATTCATTGTTTGACAAACCAGACAAGTGAAGGAAATGGACTCCAGTCATGAGTCAGATGCACGCCCCCAAAAAAAAAAGAAAAGAAAAGAAAAAAAAGAATAGAAACTATTAGGGGAAGGAGATTGTTATTCTCTGTCTGTCTCTGTGTATCCATCTGTGTGTCCATCTGTCTGTCTTTGTCCATCTCTTCTGTCCATCCTTCTCTGTCCATCTCTCTCTCTCCATCTGTCCATCTTCCTGTCCATCTGTCTCTCTCTGTTCATCTCCCTCTGTTCATCTCTATCTGTCCATCTCTCTGTCTCTCTGTCTCTCTGTCTGTCTCACCCATACCCACCCACATATCCATATACCTGATTTTAATATTTTGTCTTGAAAATAAGAATTGGAATTCTCTTCTTTGACCCTTAGTTGAAACCTCAGAGTATAAATGTCTTTCTGTCCACTAACTTCACCCTAACATGGCAGTCACTTCAATATTAATATACGACAACAATATAATATATATATATTCTCATATCCTAATATCTTTAATATTTTAAACTCCTTCCAATGGCTTAATGGGAATTTGGACAAATTTGACATCCTCATTAAGAGTGATGCTGGGACATGTGACACAAAAGAAAATATATAAACAGAAATTGTGGGATGACAAAAAATTTCCAAGTTCATTGGAACTTGAATGGTTTATTTCAAAAGGACATTTCATCCTTTCAATGAACAATTAGAAAATGAGTTCAGGTTACAGTCAGTCAATATGTGCTTTTAAAGTTCCTATTATATGCCAGGCACTTTGCTAAGCTAGGAAGTGCTAAGGTGATAAGAAAAATAGTTTTGTTTCTTGAATTTCAACTGAAAATGGGTTGCTCTGATGGAATCCTACTGCTCAGTTTACTGATATACCTTTCAGTGTTTTGGGCTTGGATGGGCATTTAGGGGGCATAGTGGATAGAGTGTTGGGACTTAAGTCAGAAAGATTTATTTTGATGAGTTCAAATGGGCAGGTCAGTTGATTTAGTTCCTCATCAGAAAAACAAGCAGGAGAAGAGAATAATAAACTACTCCTGAATTTTTGCCAAAACTTCCCACAAGAGGCCATAAAGAGTCTGACATGATGAAAATGACTGAACAATTGGGACTGGTTGGGAAGTGTTAAGAGGGAAAGTCAATCAAGAAAGGCTAGATAGGTACAGTGGGGAAAAAAAACAAAGTGGCTACTTGTGAGATTTCAAGATATTGTAGGGACTTATTTTTCTATTTGTATCCCTGGTACTTGGCAAAATACTTTGCAAACTGGAAGCACTTACTAAATGCTTCACTCATGCATTCCCCTGGGGTGGTACAGTTTTTGATAGTTACTGAGTGGTTGCAAATTGGTTGAGTAGTAAAATAAGGCAGCAAAGAGAATTAATATTGTCTCCATCTGTCATTTTATCATCAATCTGATGGCAGAATTGGCAATGTGGGTTAAATCCTAGACCAGAGGTAGATTGTCAGGCAACACATATTGAAAATATCTGGTTGAGAAAATCTAACTGATCCAAGCACCCAATTTTGATCCTTGGGTCTATCATTTAATGGAAATGAGAATGGTGTTTAATAATTAATCATTCTAGGCAAGCTTCAGAGAGAATCTTAAATACTTTTGCTAGCAACAAGAGGAAAAACTAATTTTTGCCCCTATTCACTCCAATGTGGGGATTTTCAGAAAAAAATCCAAGGGGAAGAAATATGTCACACATCCAGAATAGTTCTCCCTCTCCTTTATAAAATAAGATCAAAATCCAAACAAAACTTGAGCAAAAGATGAAGAAAAACAAGAGGGCAAAAAAGTAATGTAACCTTTTCAGCGTTTATTAGATATTGCTGTCTAGAGCCCCTAGGGTGAATTGCATCATCAAATCAATGGAACCAAAGTTTGTTCTGGCTCTGGAAGGCACTCTCCAAGAGGCCTTCATACAGTACTTATTTAAGCACTGAAAAAAATCTTATCTATAGATCCTGAAGTAATTACACGCAGAGGAGATACCTGCAGTGCAGATTTTCAGCTAAGTAAAGTCACTATAGGCCCCAAAGTCTCTAGAAGCTGAGAACAAACCAGCTGTGAGACCACATAATACTTTAAAAATATATTTTTTTTCCTAGGTTACCATCTTGTCATTTAGGACATGACATCATTTTACAATTCGTCTGTCTGTCTATGTCTCTCACATGCCTTTTTCCCTTATAAACAGTTGATCCCCTTTTTGAAATGCTAAATGAGCCCACTTCCCTTTTCCTGTCACCAATTTTCTTTTTCTTCAGGCTTCTTGCTCAAATGAAGGCCTTCTGGGGCTATTACCCTCTTGGTAAAAAATACGATATCTGAGACTTATTGCTGAAAGGTTTGGAAGCCTTATTTTTAAGAAATCAAAAAGTTCCTAGTTAACACGTAAAGTAGAAGGAAATATTTTACTATTTTCTGGCTGAAAATTGACCTTTTTAAATGACTTTACAAGGATAACAAACTCTACCTGTTTTGCTTTCTTTGAATACAGCATGGATTATGCACCATCTCTCATCAGAAAAGACTGGAACTAGTCTCTCTTACTATTTTTACTTACTGTAAAAATGGTTCATTAAGGAAGTGCCTTTATAAGATAAGCAGTGTGGTTTGAGTTGCTGCATATAATTAAATTTGAATTTTTCATTTTAATTCCAGTTTCTGGTACCACATGTGAGGAAGAAGATTAGTAATCTAGAGATCCTCCAGAAGAAGGCAAATGGAATAATGAAGGGCCTTCAGCTCATGCTCTTTAAAGGAACTGGGCACATTCATGACCTGGATGACATTGGATGCCACTTTGATCCTTCACCCACCTCAATTTCCTCATCTGTAAAAAATGGTCTCTGAATTTCTCTTTAAATCTATATCTTTGATCTCATGAGCTTGTGTTTGGCATAGGAGGGAAGAGCCCTAGATTTGGAGTTGATTAGAAGATTTGGATTTGATTTCTAGGTCTCTAACTTTCTATGGGTAATTTCTGGGTCAAGCTAAGTGTGTGGAGTAAGGTATGGTGAAGAACTTACAGATTAAGCACATATTGATCAGAGACTGATAGCTAACGTAAAATCAGGCCCATAGGCCCCAGTCCCGTGAAGGCCTAGGCTGCATTCCTTTGCCCAAATAGGGATTAACCTATATGTGGCCAAAGAAGCTATAAATCACATTGTCAGCTGCATTCCACTGACCAAATATGACCAATCACAACCTATGGAGGGTGGGATTTTGAAAGTTCTTTGTCTAAAATGTATAAAAGTCATGAGCATCTTCAAGGGAGTGGCTCTCTCCTGCTGTGAATCTGGCTCACAGACCAGGATGGGGTCCGCTTCTCGAGATTCTAATAAATAATTCTGCTTTTCTATGAGTGATCTCTGAGTAGTCATTTTTGGATAGGATTTTCTATCCCTCACATAAGTAATCTGTCTTGGTTGTAGTATCATCATTTATAAAACAAGGTGATTTAACAAGATGATCTCTCAAAATCTCTTTTAGCTCTAAATATCTAATTTTATGATGATGGACAGACGAGGAAAATAGATATGTCCTATCTGCATCCAAGAAACAAATGAAAATTACAAAAAGGATAAATTAAAGTTTGGGGTCAGGGAAAAAGCAACAAATTCCTAACAATGATTGCTGTCCAACAGCATAATGGGACGCCTCGGAAAACAATAGGTCCTTCCTCATGGAAAGTTTTCAATTAGATAATAATTTGGTGGGTATGTTACAGAGGAGATTATTATCCAATTACAAATTGGACTAAAAGATTTCAGAGATTCCTATTAATTCTGAAAAAAAAAATTAATCTATTTAAAACAACAACAAATGTCATTATAATTACAAACTTAGAATCTAATTTTTAAAACTCCTAAATATACTAAAATGAACAAATAGAGGCAACATAGTTTAATGAATAGCAAGATAGACTTGGAATCCAGAAAACATACATTCAAAAGTTACTTCTGATATGAAAGGTGATCATATCACTTAAAACTTTCTGAACCTCAGTTTCCACAGTGGTAAAATATATTCCAGCCCTTATATGTGTTATCTATCTGAAGAGGTGATTGTACTTCTGAGGGTAAGCTGTGAACATGAATTCCTACCTGTCATTGTGGTCTGCCCCTCTTTCATGAGGTGCTCTTATGAGAAGGGGCTCTGAAGGTCTCAGCTCCTTTGAATTTATCAGTGCTGGCTGGCGTTCCTCATGCCTGTGTCAGTACCTATCTTTATTTCTGAAATGACTGACATAGTTTCAATTAATTTGCATTTTAAAATTCTGTTGTGTTCACAAATTGTAAATTTCTTCTATTCTCTTTGGCTGGCCTTGCTTTTAATCAATAAAGGATTTATCTGGTTGCTTAACGTGGAATATATTCCTTTCCCCCAGTTGCAAAATTTCTCTGTCTGTGTCCAGAGATTGTGAGGCTAAATGACTCTATCCTTTGCCAATAGTCTAATCAAGGTATTCGGATGGATTTTAGGTGTTGAAATGAGGGATATTTGCGTTGTAGTGTCCAAATCTTGTCTTTTACTTCTCAGTTCTGAAGAATAGAGCACTTTATCAACATCTATCTAATATCTAACATCAAATCACCCTTCTCTTTCCCCAATTTCTTAATAGGAATTGGCCTATGAATGTCATGTCCCAGTAATATTTAGGACTTGTGTCTGCTGCAAAGCTAGGCAGATCAAAGTCACTAATGGGTCCCTATATCTTCCTAGCTACCCTCAAACACCAAAATTACTTCTTTTACATGTCTATTTCATCTAAAATGCTGGGGGGATTCTTTCTTTTTTTTTTCCTAGGTACTCTTCTGCTTATGCCTCAGAGCTATGGTACCTTGGGAAAAGGGAAAAAAGAACAAGTTATAGGCAAAAAGGTAAAGCAGGAAGGATTTGTCATCAGGGCCCCATAAAGCAACCCGTCACTATGCCCCACATAGTGCTTTTATATCCCATCTGTGAAGGCATTCAGTGACTTCATGGCCCTGCAGTTGTCCATGACCCTGCCATGCTGAGAAGTCCCATAGAAGCTGACTCTTCTTGTATGTTTCCTGCCAACTCCTTGTTCTCCATCAAAACTAACCTGTCCTGTTCAGTTGTTTTTTCCCATTTGAAGTCTTTCCTCTCTGTAATCCTAAGTGAGAGCTGGCTCATTTAATGAACAAAGTCATGATACTCGAATGCCCCACCCCAGGGAGCACATGCACAGTTATAACAGGGGCATTTTGAGATAGATCCTTTCTCCTTCCCTTCCTTCCTCTCTCCCTTCATTCTTTTCTCCCTTCCTCCCATTCTCCCTCCCCTTCCTCCTTTTTTCTGTCTTTCCCTCTTCCCCCTATCTCTCTCTCTTCCTCCTTTCCTCTTTCCCTTCCTATCTTCCTTCTTTTCCCTCTCCATTTCTTCCTTCCTCCCTCCTTCCCTTCTTTCCTCTCTCCCTCCCCTCCCCTTCTTTTCGCTCTCTTCATCCTTCTTTCCCTTCTTTCCTCCCTCCCTCCCTTCCTTCCGCTCTTCCTTCATCCTTTTTTCCCTTCCTCCTGCCCTCCCTCCCCTTCCCTTACTTTGTCTCTCCCTCCTTCCCTCTCTTTCTTCCTTTTGTCTTTCCTCCCTTCCTCCTTCCTTCCTCCTGGGACCTTCTGGTATGAAAATTTCTTCTACCATGGCAGATTGACAACTCAACTGTCTTAGAAAAGGTCTAAGAGATTACATGATCTCAGGGACAGCTAGGTGGTGTAGGTGATAGAGCATCAGCTCTGGAATCAGGAGGACCTGAGTTCAAATTTGATCTCAGACACTTACTAACTCTGTAACCTTGTGTAGGTCATTGAGATTAAATGACCTGTCCATGGTCATTCAGCCAATGGTTCAAGGGCAAGACTTGCTGACTCAAAAGTTGTCTCTCTTTTCTCTATACCAAAAAGTCTTAAACTATGGGTCACAACTCCACATGGGGTCATATAACTGAATGCGGGGGGTTGCAAAATTATGGTTTATTATAAAAATATTTGATTTGTATACATATTTTAGATACCTATATATCTATGGTCAAGTAAAAATTTCTTGGGCAAAAAGGATTGTGAATGGGAAAAGTTTTAGAAGCCCTGCTGTATTCCATACTGTTCTCTTTGAAATATTCTGCCTTAACTTAAAATAGGAACTTTAGTAATGAAAATTTCCTATCCTTTGGCATGTTGTGATATTTTTAGGGTTTTAAGGGGTTAAGTAACCCCCTTGTGGATACTACAATATTGTCAATAGAACATATGTAATGGTTTCCCCAATATCTGGGATGGATTCAGGTTGATTCATTTACATGTTATTTCCTGTTCCCCCCTTGAACAAAGGGCCTCCACTTGTAAAACAGCATGTTGGGTTAGACCTTGAAAAATGTCTAATTGATCACTTCTCTCCCCTCTTCAAAGACTTTCAAAGCTTTCCCATTTTTGACTGACTAAAGTCTAAACTCTTTATCCATTGTTGAAGGCCCTTCATAATCTAGGGTTAACTTACTTTTATATCCTTATCTAACCTGACCCCCTTTTATGTACTCTGTGATGTGGGCTCCCTTCCGTATTTATGACTTTCTATCTTCTAGATTCTGACTACATTGTTTGTTATCTGGCTCTTAAGTACCTTCTTCCCCATTTTTTTTCCTGTTAATATTCTTTCAACTCTTCTAAGATTCTGCTTAACTGTTAACTCCTCCATGGAATCCTCCCTGGTCCTCTCAGTTGTGAGTGATCTCTTCCTTTTCTGGCATCCTATGCCGCCCACCATTTACATTTCATTTTGGTATTTCTTATTGATGCACATAGATTGTAAGTTCCTTGAGGGCAGAGACTATATCCTATTTATCTTTGTAATATTAAACACAAAATTAATAAACATTGATACTCATTCTATACTTTGAGTTTTGCAAAGTGTTTAAATTGATTAATAATTAGAAATAATCTTTAATGGAAAGTACCAGGATTAGAGAGTTAGGTAATATCATTGCAGAGCCTGGAGTCAGGAAGACTCATCTTTCTGAGAGCAAATCTGCCCTCAGACACTTACTAGCTCTCTGACCTTGGGCAAGTTATTTAACCCTATATGCCTCGGTTTCCTCATCTATAAAATGGGCTAGAGAAGGAAATAACAAGCTGTTCCACTATCTCTTCCAAGGAAACCCCAAATAGAGTCACAAAGAGTCAGACTGAAGAACAAACTAGGATTGTAGGATCATAGATGCTGAATTGGAAGGGACTCTGTAAGCCTTCAACTTATTGCAAACCAAGAAACAGATGGGGAAGATTAAATGAGAAAACACATAAATGTCTTTGTACACTTAAAGTGCTAAATAAATGCCAGCTATTATTAGTAGGATACTGCTAATATAAACATATTAGTAAGTCCTCTCTTTGGCCAGAACACAAGAAAACAAGGAACTATACACTCAGTATAAGTCTGTGTGGCAGGAAGAGTATATAGGTATCTGTGTGAGTGTATATTGGGGGGGGGGAGAAGAATAGATAATATGCCTTTATTTTTTCGATTTCCTTACAATAGAGCCAGTGTTGACTGCCTGCTCTTTCTTTCTGTGTTTCCATAATCATTTTGGCATAAAGTGGATATTAACCTACCTTTGTCTGACTTGGTTCACAGAGCTACAGGGAAAACTATAACACCTGTAGGGGACACAGAAACTAAGCACTTAGTACTTCCTGAGTGGTCCCGAACCCACCTGTTCGATTTCCCATAGCCACATCCCAGAATGAGAGACCCAGCGGTGGGAAGGTCTAATTCTGGTTTCTTTTGAAGCAAACTCACATCTGTTTGTGTGCCATGAAAAGCTGCCAGCTCATTTCCTCCCAGGCACACCCTCATGCAGCATGGCTCCAGAGTCATGAAGAGGAGCCTAGAAGTCCATAGAATAACAAGCACCAATCACCTCAATCTCAGAATCTGAGAAGGGACATGGCCTTAGGCTACTCAAAGAAGACCCAGGTCACCAGTTAGCTGTGTAGCTCTGAGTAAGTTACAAAAGGACCCTGGACCTGTTTTGCATTTCTATAATTGTTTACAGATTTCAAAAGTACCTACATTACCTCAATTGATGCTCGCAATTTCTCTGAGGTAAATGCTCTAGATAGGATTTTTCCATTTTGTTAATGAGGAAACAGAGGTAGAAATTATTTAACTGACTTGTCCAGATCCACATAGTGACCAAATATTTGAAGCAGAATTTGAATCCAGATCTTCCTGACTCCCTCAAGGACAGTGGAAAGTGGGAATCTTGATTGTGGATAACCTTAAATATCAGACAATGGAATTTGGACTTTATTTGGTAGGCAATTTACTATGGTAACCTTTCATGTACCTGAAGACACCTATGAAGTTCTTTCTTCTGTTACTCCTCTATCTTTCCTTTTTCAAAATAAAAATACTTAATTCTTTCAGCAATTTCTCATAAAATCTGAATTTTAGACTTTTTATTATTCTGGTTACCCTCCTTTGAATACATATCAGTTTTTGAATAATATTCTTAAAATGGTACATTGAAATGAGCCTCAACAAAATCCTGCATATATGCTCTAATGACCATACTGAGATTTTTGCCTTTTGACTCTTGACACCGTACGTTATCACTGATGTCTAAGATGCATTATCTTTTTTGGTGTCAGTTCTTTAATATGGTCTCTTCACATTGAACTTTCAGCAAATTCCATTTCTGACACTTATTAGGTATATAGTCTACTAGATTTGGGGCAGGAGACCCCTGAGATTCTGTATCCTTGTGACTAAAATTCTGAAAATATTCAGCACAGAGGTGGATTGTAGGTTCAGTTCCTCATCAATGATTTTGTGACCATTAACCAAATGGTTACATATATTCAAATTTGCATTATCCAAAATTATAATTATATAAAATTTGGTCATTGGTTCTAGTCCAATGGAAATATGAATGCAGATTAAATACAACCACTTCAGTGGGATTCATTATTGGCACTAATCAGGATCTAGCTACATTCAGTCAATCAGTGGACTTTTATTATTAATCACCCACTACATGCCAGGCACTGTGTTAAGTAGCTGAGATACAAAGAAAGGCAAAGACAATCCATGCTCTTAAGGAGCTCACAGTCAGATGGGTGAGGTGATGTCTTTGCAGGATAAATTGGAGATGATAAGCAAGAGACATAGTGCTAGAATTGATAAGGATTGGGAGAATTCAGCTGGGATTTAAAGGAATTCCAGGAAGCTGGGACACAGAGTTAATGTTGGAGAGAGCATGTCCTTTGGAGAGAGCCATTGAAGACACTTAGAATATTCTTTCCTTTAGGTGGGTCTCTTTCTCATAATATCTACTTTACTAATAAGAACCTGTATCACTTATTTGACACACACAGAACCTCACAGGCCAAGGACAGTGTGACAAAGTAGTTGGAGCTAGTGATTTTGGAGGGGAAAAAATGACCGTGACATGGTCAGTGAGGCAGGTTTCTCTGATACTTATTAGTATCTTGGTAGGTAATGTAAGGTCCTTCATTTAGCAGATCAAGGATGGTCATGTTGAAAAGGTTTTAGATCTTCTGTCTACAGTTTTAAGGGAGTGAACTGCCCACTAAATTCAATCCAAACTTCTCAATCTGAGAAACCAGCTGCTCAAAATTGATAGCTGCTCTACCTTTCTAATTTTATCTCAAACTTCTTCCTGCCACATATGCTAAACTCTCAACACCATCCTCCAAATATGTACATGCTTTCTTGCCCTTTGCATACCATCCAAGTAACTATTGACATGTGTTGCTAAGCCATGGGCTATTGCTGAAGTTATTTCATTGTGGTTACCATTCAGTGTTTTCAATTGTGTCCAACTCTTTGTGATCCTACTTGGACTTTCTTGGCAAAGATACTGGAGTGGTCGGCCCTTTCCTTCTCCAGCTCATTTTACAAATGAGGAAACTGGAGCAAGCAGGGTTAAATGACTTGCACAGGTCACATAGTTACTCCATGCCTGGTTCCCCAAATGTAGGTATTTGAATGGATAATGACTAGGTAGAATTTGCCCACTGAAAATTAAACAGGTACCCACAAGGAATTTCTAAACCTACCCTAGAATGGAGCCTCCTAAAGAGTCCTACTCCTTCTAGGAGGAAGAGATACTAACACATCTTATTCCAGTAGGGTAGAACTTGAGAGAAGCTGTATACCAGTGTTGTCCAGCTCAAGTAGTAATTGGGGGCCACTAAATTGTTCATAAGGATTTCTAAAGGTTGGATATGGTTTTAGCAGATTGCATGTGAACATGATATTTTTATTTAATTTGTTAAATATTTTTGTTCAAGATGACCCAATTTCAATCTGGTTAGCTTAGGGCCATCTATGTGATACCTCACATTTTTTTCCAGTGTAGTGATAGTGGCCATGTGCCCAATGGAGTAAGATTCTATAAATATTCCTTGACCTTACTTGAGTATCAGTAACATAACGTCAGCAGCAATAAAGCCCAGTAGATTACATGTCCTGTAGAAATTATACACTATATGAGAGCATTAGGGAGCAAGCTTCTTGGTGAACATAATTCAGTATCATCCCCAGAGGACAGTCTTGAAATACCAGAGACATATATAATTCTTCTACATGAGAAATGTATTTCACATATGTGTGCGTGTGGGTCCATGTCTAGATTCCCCACTGATGGTTTATTTGAAGAAGAGTATATCCCAGGTCTATGGGAAAACTTCTTTCCCTGCCCTCTTCCCCACCACAATTTTCTTGTTGTGCTACTATATTAAGTGCTCTTGCTCTGAATTAAATCTATCATTTGGCTGACTCATAAATATGAATATTAAAGGTAGTTTCTGAACTATGGTTTTGAGTGGAAGTGGTTCCACACAGTACCTACCACGAACCTAGAATAATCTCATTGGGGAACTACTGCATGACTTGCCATCTTTTCCAAACAGCATACTGTTTGATTGATTTTGAATATTATATCTCTTATCCCCTTTCCATCTTCTTGGAAGTTACCCAAACCTTTCCTATTATTTGTCATCTTCTGATCTTCTTGCATAATCTAACTGTTATATCCAGGCTATTTTTTTGTTGTTGTTTTTGTTTTCAAACCCCTATTTAAATTTCTCCATCTTGATCTAGATATTTGTCCTTTTACTTTATCTCAGAATTATTATAATGGTTATATATAAAATGTCTATATGTAATGTATATATACATACATATACATATACAATTTATTTAATGTAGTCAAGCAAAATAGACATATGCTATACAGAAAAACATGATATAATAAAATGGTAGACTCTGTCAGGTTAAAATCTCAGCTTGGATGTTTGCAAGTTTCATGACGGTACATTATAAAGACTAAAGATCATTATGATAAAAGCTCACATTTATACAGCATTTTAAAATTCCCAAATGTATATAAATTCTTTTTTTTTCCCCCTGATGCTGGGGTTAAGTGACTTGCCCAGGGTCACACCCCTAGGAAGTGTTAAGTGTCTCAGACCAGATTTGAACTCGGGTCCTCCTGAATTCAAGGCTGGTGCTCTAGCCACTGCGCCACCTCGCTGCCCCATGTATATAAATTCTCATATACATTACTTATGTGATCCTTATAACAGCATTCTAAGTTATCTACATTTTGAGGAATGTTGAGGAAACTGAGGCATAAAATGGTTACATGTTTTTCCCATGCCATATCGATATTCAATGTCAGAAAGGAGGTTCATTTTTTAATTTAATATTTAAGTTTTTGCCAATTACACATGAAAACAAGTTTAACATTCTTCAGTTTTTTGTGAGTTCCAAATTTTTTCCTCCCACCAATGCCCCCTCACATTGAGAAGGCAAACAATTTAACATAGATTATACATATGTAGTAATGCAAAGAAAAGAGGTTTATTTTTTAATCTTCTTGAATTTTAAATCCAGCACTTCACATTCTAGATCACTTAAACTCTCCAAGTCTCAGTTTCCTTATGTAAACAATAATTCCTACCCTACCTACTTTATAAGGTTGCTGAGAGGAAAAACCTACAAGCTTGAAGATGGTATATAAAAGTGACCTAGTAATTTAATAATGGGGATATTTATGAATCAGTTTACTTCTACCAGGGGAAAAAAAATCTAACCTTTCAAGAACTGGTTGATTTGTAAGAAAATGTAAGACTGTATTAAGAAATTGTTGAAACACTGTAGCGTACACTTCTATTGGATCTCAAATTTCTTTGATGAAACTTTTCATTATTGCAGTGGCTACTCTTTCTCCGGGTTTAGAATTTATTTTCTTTTTGAGACTGATACCTGCATCTTTTCCCCCCTCCATCCCTCTTCTTCTAACTCTTCCTGTCTCCTGTAGTGTCTGCATGAGTCACCAGTCATAGGGTTGAATTGCTTAGCCATGCCATCTGCAGGGAAGAGGTACCACTCTGGGAGAATTGACTGAAATTTGGGTGAGTCAACACTGGATGGCGCCATTGTCTATTAGGTAGTCAGGCTGAGTACTGCAGGTCTCCCAAAAATGCAGGACCTTAATTTTTCCTCAGCTTGTGAGTGGATGTTATGTCTGTTCATATAAGAACAAAATTGTACATATACAAAGGACCCTTCTCTTGCCAATCTGCTTTGAAACATTTTCATTGTGTCTTTTTTTCTGCAGAACACACACTGGCTCTGGTGATTAGGCATTTTTAAAATGCTAAAATAGATGGATGGGTTGCTTAATCCCTTGTTTTGATAATTAGCAGCAGCACTAAATCTACCTTTTTAATCCCTCTACCCTAAGCCTGGCTATTCATTAGTGTGAGGCTTTAATAGAAAGGAGAGACTGGCTGAAGGGCGATTGGCCCACAGTGAGATGTTACACTTTCTGGGATAAAAGGAGATGAAGGAAAACCAGGTTGGGAATTGAGGCAAGTACCCTTGGGAGGAGGGGATGACAAAGGGACTTTGATGCAGCCCAGAGAGGGAAAGAGCTTTCCCAATGGCAAGTTTTATACATGGGAGAAAGGGACTTTGATACAGTCCAGGGAGGGAAAGTTTTCCCAATGGCAAGTTTTATACATGGGAGAAAGAAATGTCAACTTCTTAAGGATAGGGACTGGGTTTGGGTTTTTTGGGTCTTTTTAGTCCTAGCACCTCGCACAGTGCTTTGCACATATTAGTTGCTTAATAAACCTTGTTTAATTGTAATAGATGGGAAGAGTGTAGTATTGAGGAAAAATTTCATGGACTTCCCAATTTTCTGAGGACTAGTTTTTCGTCGCCCTGTGTTGAAACCTTTGATGACAGGATCCGAGTTTATTTGGTGAATGTGTCACCTCACTTGGCCATATAAGAGGAATTCCTGAGAGACTGTATTTTTTTTTTTTAATACTTAGCATTTGATATACTAAGGGGATCACTTCAACTCTAATGGTATGAGACTAAAAGACCAAGCACAGTGGGACTAGATTGAATCTAGTTTTAAGTTTTTCTCAAAAGATGGCTCTACCTCAAGGCAAGGAAGCAAGGTTAATAGCAGTCTTGACTACATATCATGGCACTGAAGGATTTTCTGCTTGGTGCTATTCTCAAATTGTATACATGTTTATCTGACCTCACAGTGACTATTTCTCAAGAACAGAGATCATATCTTCTTTTTTCTGTATTCCTCCATAGCCCAGCTTCTTAAATATGGCATCTTATAACTGAACTGGGAGGGGTTGCAAAATTATAGGTAAATATTTGACCTTTATATACCCAGGATCACATAAAAATGTCCCAGGCAAAAAGGGGTTACAAATTGGGAAAAGTTTAAGAAGCCCTGCTCCATAGCACCTGGCACACAACAGGAAAGCTAGTAGAAACAATAAATATTCAGTGCAATTCAATAAGCATTTATTAATAGCTATGACGTGAAAAGGTACTGTGGTTAGGAAACAAAGAGATGAAAGATTTGGTCCCTGTCTCAAAGGAATCCTACTCTAGTTGTGGAGATAGGAGATGTCATTTGTGAAACAGTAATTAGAAATGAGTCAGTCTGAGCTAAATGCCAAGTGAATCAATCTGTAAACAACAACCATTTAAGTAATTAAGAAGAGCCAGGCACTGTGCTAAGAACTGGTGATACAAAGAAAGGCAAAAAGAAACAACAAAACACAGTCTCTATTCTCAAGAAGCACACATTCTGACGGATTATGCAGATGACAAAAGAGTTAAGGGACTTGTGGTTTTAATGGTCTGGGATGCTCTGAAACTAGTATGACTCAGTGTGGGCTTCTAAGAGAGAATAGTTCTTAAATAAGCAGAAAAGCTTATCCAATTGTGCCCAAGTGAGATCATTAGATTTAGTGCCTGGCAGAGAGTAAGACACACACACACACACACACACACACACACACACACACACACACACACACACACACAAAGACCAGATGAAATTCAGGGTCTTGCCTGAAGTCCCATAGGAGGTAGGTAGCAGAACCAGGACTCAAAAACTTTGGTTTCCCTTTATTTTAAATGAAGTGTTCTTTTCTATATACCTTTTCATTTTTTATAACATTCTTAGGATAAATGTCTAGTGGTGGTGTGATTGCTTCAAAGATCATTTTGTAGCTCTTTTTTTAATGAGGTATTTGTTTCTCCATCTTCAAAAAAAATACCAAAAATAGGAGAATCCCTTACTTAGGGTTTTTTTTTTTTTTGTATTTCTCCTTTTCCCCTCCAAACAACCCCTTTTCTTCACCAATCCCATCAACCACTCAGGAGCAGCCTATTGATTGATATTCAGATCTACAGAATCTCTGATATCTGTCAATGACAATCAGTTCCAGTTTTGAGTTATATCTCTGACTCCAGTTTTCATAGCCCATATGTGCAGAACTGTTGCTATTTCCCTGCCCCATTGCCATTGTTATTTAAGATTTTCAATACTTCACTACTATAATTGCCAGTCTTTAGATGAAGATGTTGTGATTCAAGAGAGATTAAATGATTGTTTTAGTAAGAACATTCCGTTGCTTCTCTTTTTGTTTACTTTTCTAGGACTGGTCTCCCCTTTGTAGGCCTTACATTATCCCTGGGGAATTTTAGGGGTATTTAATATTTGGGGAATGTTTATTATACTTTTTCTAGTATAGAAGAATTAAAGCACAGAAGAGAGAAGTCATATTTAGCTCCTATACCTCTGGTCTGTTTCATATATAGTCACCTATCCATTGATCCTACCATTCTGAAACTCTCCTCAGCCTGAAAGGAAGAGGTGGCTGAACTTTGGTCATAAGAATGTATAGGGAGCTTTTATTTAATGATACAAGTCCAGGTTTGGTATTTCAATCCAGGAGAATACTAAAGGAACTCTCTATTATAAGTCCTGTTTACTTGATGAGAGCAATTCCATACTTGTAAATACATACAAATTTAAATAGTTTTCTAAGTTTTATATTTTAAAGCATAGCTGATAATTTAACATAAGAAATCAGTGATCAGCTTCAAAGCATGGCTGCTATAGGTCAATTTCTCTGTCATACTCACACAACCACTGACATTCCATAAAAAGTTATACAGACACATCTGATTTCTGGAACAGAGATTAGTGACTTCTAGGAATCAGGGAGAAGTTTTAATCTTAAGGAAAAGAAAATTTCATTTAGTCTGATCTCTGTGATTTCTTTTTTCCCCAAAGAAAAAATAATGTAATGTCTAGCTCCTTTGTTACAATGGACAAAAATGTGAAATAATGTGTTTAAAGTTGACCAGCTAGAAATTTACTTGAACTGAAGCTAAGTAAAGTGAGCAGAACCAGGGGAACATTCTATCCAACAGCAACAGCAAAATTAGATGATGATCAATTCTGATGGACATGGCTCTTTTCAATACTGAGGTGATTAAGGTCAGTTTCAATGGTTTTGTGATGGAGAAAGCCATCTGCACCCAGAGAGAGGACTGTGGGGACTGAATGTGGTTTACAAAATAGTATTTATACCTTATTTGTTATTTGCTTACTTTTTTCTTTCTCTCATTTTTTCCCTTTTTGATCTGATTTTTTCTTGTGTAGCATGGTAAATGTGGAAATCTATATAGAAGAACCAAACATGTTTAATATATATTGGATTATTTGTCATTTAGGGGAGAGGGTGGAAAAATTGGAAAACAAAGTTTTGCATAGATGAATGTTGAAAATTTAATCTTTAATTAAAAAAACAAACAATTTGTCCATGTTTAAAAAACATAAAATTGACCAGCTGTAAAGTGGGTTTCTACTTTATGGAGTTATCCTTATGGGGCTATAATCTGACCCATTCTATAGCCACAAGTATGCAACAATACAGAATATCATCATAGAACCAATAACTGTAGTTCTTGTAGGGCTCTAAGACCTAGAAATGATATGTGTAATAATAGCTCACAGTTACACAGAGCTATTATATTATGCAGCTTCACAATCACTTTATGAGTTAGGTTCAATTCAACTTGGTAAATAAATCTATTAAATGTCTACAATGAGCCAGACATTATGCTGTGCTGAGGATATGAAAAGAGCCAAAAGACAAGAGTTCTTGACCTCAAATAGTTTACAATCTAATGGGGAGATAACATATAAACAAATACACACATATCAAGCTCAGGAAAAATTAAAAAAAAATAAGAGAGGAAAGGCATTGGAATAAAGAGGAATTGAGCAAGGCTCTTTATAGGAGGTAGGATCGCAATTAGGACTTAAAGGAAACCAGAGAATGCTATTCTCATTGAGATTTAACAATGAAGAAACTAAAAGTCGGAGAGATTAAATTACTTGTTTGGGGTCACAAAACACATACAGGATGCGAACCCTATATTTTCCTGATTCCAAGCCCAGTATTCTAATCACTATGCCTTAGACCACGCTAAGGACAAACGTCTAGGTTCATTTTGACATGATATATTATGTTCCTTGGTTAATATACCTTAATCCAAGAAGCCTGATAACATCTTATCATACCACTGCCAACTTTCTACTTACAGCAAGTAGTTCAGAATATTACAAAAACAAAGTTTTACCTGAAACATGAAAACAGAAACTCTTAAATGAAAAACCATTGATTTCCAGTTCCTTAACACTATGAAGTCTGGTTTCCTTTTCTTCCCTTCTACAATATCTTAGATGACCTTTCTTAGTTCTCTTCCAATTAAAAATGTATGATCTTAGGGAAGAAAAAAAGAATTTTCTTGAGTTGTCCTTGCCTGGTAAAGCAATATTATTGCTCTCTTTCAGTTTCTACATTTCCCACTTTATTCTTTTCTCCCTTACATTCAACTTTCTGAGGCAATCACTAACATTGGGTTAAATTTAACAGTTCTCAAGGCAAGCATGCGCTCAGGCTACTACCATTCAGGTCACGAATGCATTTATTAATGACTTGATATGTGGAGACACGCGTGCAGCTAGGTAACACAGTAGATAAAATATCTGGCCTGTAGTCAAGAAAACTCTTTCAGAGTTCAAATCTGGCCTTGGACACTTACTAGATGTGTGATCTTGAGCAATCAGTTAATCCTATTTGCCTCAGGAAGGGATTGCCTATTTTCTGGAGAAGGAAATGACAAAGCACTTTAGTATCTTTGTTAAGAAAACTCCAAATATGGTTATGAAGAGTTACACACTGTGCTATAGAACGACAAAAAAATTTAATCACTCCCTGCCTTCAAGGAGCTTTTATTTTATCTGGGAGGGAAATATAATATATGAATAAAATAGATGCTATAGATCTATATGATTTATGATATTATATATACACACATATATATTCCATTATCAATGAGGGTTGGTAAGATGTAATAGGAAGTACAGTTTTCCTGACTGGAAGCAGGGATTGAAGTATCATGCTAGATCAAAGACACACAGGACAAGAAATGCCTGAGGAAATTTGTTGTCTCCTAAAAGAATTGAGAGTCAGGTGGATAAATGCCATTAGTGAGCCCATGGCAAAGAAGATCTCTGTTATACAAAATTGAACATTATCACTACTAGCTGGAGCTTCATCTGGTTTACTAATCCCCTTAAATAATGATCTACTTTCATTTTGATGTTTTCTTAAATGTACTAACTTATACACTTTGGAACATGGTAAAGTTATCTCCTCTCCACTCTTTGTCCTCTGACTCATAGCAGCCTGATCAACTTGGAATCCCTATGCTCAGGGGTTTACTACTCTATTTAAACTTTGCTTATTTGCTTTTTGTATTTTTATAAGGGGTTTTGGCTTCAGATAAAGATAAACTGATATTTTGTGGCTTGTTGAGTACTTCAAGGAAGAGAAAGTTCAAAGAAAACCTGAGACCAGCTAAGTTTCTTCACTGATTGTGCAAAAAGAGTTTCATAAACAATGTCAATGGGAAGTAATTTCCAGGAGAAAGGAAGGAAACATAGAAATAGGGGGAAATAGGTTAGGTCTCCTGTAGGTTTAAAGAGTCAACTCTTGAAGAAAGCTAAAGGTTTTATTATGCAGAGCTAAGGACAGAGATCAAGGCAGAGCATGTATGTCCATAGCATACACAGAAAAGGGAAATAGATGCTATGGACAAAGAACAAAAACACCACCAATTTGCCCAGAATTTAATGTGCACGCAGGATAGTAATATGTAAAAATTTGAGGAAGTGAGGCATAAAACATGGGAGTTCTGATTTTATATGGGAAGTATACTGAAGAACAAGCCACCAACATTTCTTAAATATGTGAATGACAGTGGAATCTAAGCTTTAGGAACATCAATTCCGCAGCTACATAGAGGAAGAGAGAGAGAAATGGGAAGCCAAGAGACCAGACCAACTAAGATGTCATTAAAATAGTCCAGAGGAAAAGTGATGAGGTTCTAATATAAAGCATTAACCATGAGACTATAGAAAAGGATAGATGGGAAAATTTTTGGAAGAATCAACAAGATTGATACTGACAATATAAAAGCTGAAGGAATTGAAGAGTCGAGGATAAACCCAAGAGCATGAACTTGGATGACTGGAACTATAATAGCACTTTTAAAAGAAATTGCTAATTTAGGAAGAAGATTGTATTTCAAGAAAAATAATTGTATTTTTGGACATGTTAAGTTTAAGATGTTTACATATATAACTTATATTGAAATGCCTACTGTTTCAGGAAAAGGGGAGGAAGAAAAAGTTGAAACTCTTGTAACAATGAATGCTAAAAATTGTCTTCACATAAAATTAAAGAAAAAATAACATGTTACAAAATCATTAAAAAAGTTTTAGACGCAGGGCAGCTAGGTGGCCCAGTGGATACAGCACCAGTCCTGAATTCAGGAGGACCTGAGTTCAAATCTGGTCTCAGACACTTAACACTTCCCTAGCTGTGTGACCCTGGGCAGGTCACTTAATCCTAATTGCCTATGCAAAAAAAAAAAAAAAAAAGTTTGAGATGCTTATAAGATGTCTAGAGGTAATTGTCCAATAGACGATTATTGACATGGAACTGGAGTTCAGGGTAGAGATGAGAGCTGCAGAGATAGATCTGGTTGCTATCTACAGACAGATGCTTGTTTAACCATGGATAGTGAGGGAATCACTAAGAGTACAGGGGAAAAGAAGATAAAATAACTAGAAGAGAGTGAGAGAAAGAGAAAAAGAGAGAGGGAGAGACAGAGGGAGAGAGAGGGGGGAGAGAGAGAGAGGGGGGAAAGAGAGAGGGGGAGAGGAGAGAGAGAGAGAGAGAGAGAGAGAGAGACAGAGAGACAGAGAGACAGAGAGACAGAGAGAGAGACAGAGACAGAGAGAGACAGAGACAGAGAGAGAGAGACAGAGATAGAGACAGAGACAGAGACAGAGACAGAGACAGAGACAGAGACAGAGACAGAGAAGATAAGAACCACCCAGGGAGTTTGAGAAAAATCAGCCAGACAAGAATGAGAACCATCAGAGAGGTCAAAAGGGGTAGCCAGTTGTTTTAATGGCTTCATAGAGAGCAAAACACAAGACATGGAAAATGTCTTTTGAGTTTGGTTATTTTAAAAATCATTCTAATAATATTTTGTTTTTCCAAAAACATGTAAAGATAGACATTCATTTCTGTAAGACTTTGTGTTTCAATTTTTTTCCCTCCCTCTCTTGCCTTCCCCCTCCCCAAAAGGCCAAGCAATCTGATACAGGTTAAATATGGATATAGATTTGATTATTAAAAGATCACTTGTAACTTTAAAAAAGAGTAACTTCATTTGGATAATATAATCAAGAGATAAACTACGCAAGGTTCAGAAATAAATGAGCATAGAAGAAACATAGGAAGAAGTGTAGAGTTTTCCCTAAGAATCTCACATTGAAAGAGAGTGAAAAACACATGGCAACAATTTGAAGAAATAGTATAATTAAATAAAGTTTTTGTTTTTTGCTTTTTTTAAAAAAAATAGGGGAGACTTGGGCCTATCTATAGACATTAGGGAAGGAAATGTTTGATAGGGAGTTTTTGGATATTAGGAGACACAAGATTACTGCAGAGGCAAGTTATCAGAGTTAGCTTAAATAAAATATGGGGAAGAGAAAAAACCAAGTAGCAGATAAATATGAATGAAAACTAAGCTTCGTTTCTTCTCTCTGAGGCATAAGCCCTTTGAGAACCGGATCTGAGACTCTTGATGGCTGTTGCAAGGTCCAAAGCTCAGCCTCACCTGAATGCTTATAGATATTCATTGATGATGTTTACAAAGGGATCCTTGAAGCAAAGTGTCTCTTGCATCAGTGGCCAGTGCTTGAGTCTAAGCAATCTTTGAAAAATGTTCTGTGGGTTCTCATCAGGACCAAAATCAATACAACATCCTTTGGTTCATTACCTTATGTACAATTCTGATATTTTAGTGTTGGACCCTCTTTTAGTATGGGTGACAATGACATATATCACTTTCTGCACAGAAAACCATGAAAAAGCAACCTAGTCAGTCTTTCTTTACAAGCAGGCTGCTTGTGAACTTAGAGTAATAGAAACTGTTTAGTTTCTACTCAGGATCTTGGTGTGGCTTCTGTTTCCTTGTGCTTTATTTTGCTTATTCTGATTTCCTAAAACAGTTACTGATGCTAGAAGGTTAAGTATGACTTGCATTTAAAAATTCCATTTTCCTAAAGACTTTCCCAAAGAGGTATTCCTGCTAACTACCGATTTTAGATGTCTATGGCATGGCTTGGGGAGAGAGAAAGGGAGAACAGTTATAAAGATGATAAAATTGAAGAGAACATCTCTTTTTAACTCATTCATAAAACTTTTATTCAATAATACTATATACCAAACACTATGTTAAATACAAGGGATTATAAAGAAAGATAAAAACAGTCCTTGAGCCAAGAAGCCCAGATACTAATATTTAAGTTAATGATTTCTCTCTGTCCTGCTGAACAGGTACAAGATTCAGTTCAATTCAGCAAACATTTATTAATGTGTACTTACAACATGTGCTAAGACTAAGGCCATAGAGACCAAAACCAAATAAACAATCTGTTTCAAGCAAGCATGCCATTTCTCAAAAAAGACTTACATTCTAGTTGGTGGTAGTGATGGTGGGAAATCATATGCAATATAGCAATCTTTCCTGATTTAGACAATATTAATAATAGAAAAAGGCAGAAACAAGGACAATTGTGAGAGAGACATTGATAAAACAGATCACAGAAAAAAAGGATCTCAAAAATGATCTAAAGCATTATTTCATCATATGTATTTTTGCAAATAAATGATATGAGGATTTTGAAACCAACTGATGAGTAACCTTAGCACTTAGAACTACTTAGTGACATATTGCCTAGAAATAACTTGGCTGCCAGAAATATAGATTTTGGTGCTTCTTGTTGAGATTAAGGTGAGTTATGTGTGAGAAGACAACTAAGAGCTGATTCTGGGGCTCAGAAAAGAGAGGAGCAGAAAGTAGAATTTGACAGAGCTGAGTGGGGGACAGATAGGAACTAAACTAAGAGCTCAGGAGAATTTAGGAGAGAGAGAGAGAGAGAGAGAGAGAGAGAGAGAGAGAGAGAGAGAGAGAGAGAGAGAGAGGGAAAGAGAGAGAGAGAGAGAGAGAGTGTGTGTGTGTGTGTGTGTGTGTGTGTGTGTGTGTGTGTGTGTGTGTGTGTGTGTGACTAGAGAAGGGAGTGACCAATCACAACTAGGGAGATCAGAAAAAAGATTTGTTGTTGTTCAGTCATTTCGGTCATGTCCAACTCTTTGTGACCCTATCAGATATCACTAGACTAAGCCTTCAAATAAGGATTCTAAGATAGGTAGTTTATTCAAGGCCTGGGAAACAGTATGCAATATCAAATTCAAGGAATGGCTAGGAATCAGGTTCATTCTGGTCTAAAAAATCTTTCTCATTGGGCCAGGAAACTTCATAGTTTTTCTCCTCTATTTTTCTTAAGTTAGCAAACCTTTCTGGAAAAAAAGATGTTGTCCTTAACCTGTCCTTGATAATCATTCAATCCAAGTTTTTTTTCCCTGGAAGAAGGGATGAATTTGAATGAAGCTACTTATGGTCTCTCGTCCAGTCCAGTTTTGAACATCAATCTCTCTCATGAGACAGTTGACCAGGCTGAAGGGTGAATAGTGAATAGTGGTTTTACTAACCTGAGCAAGACCTTGGTCACCGTTGGACTACCTGAAGCAATCACCTATTCAAAAGTATTTCTTCTTTTCCTATTCCTTTATTTGCCTGCCACTTCTTCCTCATTTTGGCTCCTGATATGACACATTTATGTGTTAGAACTGACTATTTCAATAATTTCTTTAACTGTTCAATATTTTGCTGTTTCTGTTGCCTATTGGAAGAAGGGCACTAATGGAAGAGGAAGCAAATTATACAGTCAACAATAGCAGAGAGATTTCTTCGTATGAAAAGCCTATTGTGATCTTGGTCTATTCTTTGAAGATTCACTACTTTTGGATAAATATGAAAATCGGATCTCTCTCCCCCACTGCATCAGGAAGAAGGGCAGTTATAAAAAAAAAAAAAAAACTTTAAAAAAGACTCTGATTCTACCTGTCTCTCTCTGTTTTGTTTATATGTTGAGATTTCATCTCTTCATTGTTTATATGAACACACAAGAAAGCCATAAAATAGAACATTTGCTCTTTTTACATTTTATTTTTTCCCATGTTATTTATGGCAAAATCACTCAGAGTCCTGAAAGCAACCAGACTGAAAATAAAATAAATGTGCTCAGTTATATGGCCACTTTCATCAGCAGAATCTTATGATACCTCTCTTTCCCAATAACCTTTTCCAGCTAAAACCTCTTTGAAATATTTGAAGCAAAAATTTAAATAACAAAATACCTCCTCATTGGTGAGATAAGGCACATTATCATACATTCTCATATGTAGTGTTCCACAGTAAAAGAGGCCTGGTGTATTTTCAGAACTTGTATGAAATGTGATTATAAAGTAATGGGATTTTTCTTAAGAATATATTTTTTAGTCCTATGAAGTAAAAAGGCACCTTAGCGATCATTACTACTTTCATTTTACAGATGAAGGGATCCAGCAGGATGCCTCAATGAGAACAGTCCTTCAAAGTAGTCCCTCTGGGAAACTCTATACTCATTTCAATGATGTTACTAATATTTTTGGAGCCCCTTCTTTGGAAGCAGTGCCACTTTCTGAGTCAAAGTACTTGGGAAATGGATAAAACAGTGGATATAGAGTGAGGGAAAGTCCAAATCCTAATAGTGAGACTGCACAGGAGAGGGCAAGAAGAGATAACAACTTTGGGGGAAATTACCCATTTCCTCAAGGCCACTCATTTGGATTTGTAAATTCTGCTTATGTAGTTCTGAATAAGTCATTGAGCTTCATTTAACCTTCAGTAAAATGGGGATAATAAGACAACTGCCTTATATGACTATTGGGAGTTTGAAATGAAATAGTATCCCCAAAGTTTTAATGAAGATTTAAGCTATTAGAGCTTCAAGATTAAACAACTTTTAAATTTTAAGCAATAGTTTAAAATTGCATTAGAATTTTTGGGATGTTCTGCCTATAAAATACTTTGTAAAACTCAAAGAATAGACATGTCAGCTACTATATTGTTATTATAACTTTTGACTGTGCCCAAAAATCAAGCCCATACTCATATAACAAATATTTGCTATCACATTGTAGTAAGACTTGGAAGGTAATTGATGAGAAATTTCAAAAATATTCTGAGCAATAGCAGAAGCATCAGGTGTTCTCTCAAAATAAGGTTTAAAAATTTAGTTTAGTAAGCACTTGCTATGTGAAAGATATTGTGTTAGGTCAAAGTAAAAAAAAATTAGCTTCAAGATACTGGGGAAAGCATGCATATAGGTAAGGTAAATAAATACCAATCATAGAAAAATAGTTGAGAGACACATAGAGAAAGGAGACACATAAAGGAAAGGTCACAGAGGGAGGAGGGAAGAAGAAATGATAAGGAGAGGAAGAAGGGATACAGAGAAAGACAGAGACAGAGAGATATGTAAAGAGATAGAGAGATGGAAAAAGATAGAGGGAGAGAAAAAGAGAGAGACAGAGGGGGAGAGAGAGAGAGAGACAAAGTCATGGATATTCAGAAAGAGACAGAGACAGAAAGAGACAGAAACATAGACAAAGAGAGACACACAAAGAGATACACATAAAGAGAGACATACACAGAGAGAGGAACACAGAGAGACACACACAGAGACACAGAGAAAAAGACACACACGTAGAGACACACAGAGAGAAATCACAGAGAGACATGGAGAGACACATACACAAAGAAAGAGACAAAGAAAGAGATAAAGAAACAGAAACAGAGACAGATGGAGAAAGAGAAAGAAAAAGAAAGAGAGACAGAGATGGAGAGAGAGACAGAGAGAGAGAAAAAAAAGAGAGAGAGAGAGACAGACAGACAGACAGACAGACAATGGGACAGAAAGAGAGCGAGACAAACAGACAGACAAGAGATGGGGAGAGAATGTTGGGGGAATATCTAATTCTTGAAGAAATCAGGAGAACTCGGGCAGCAGGTCGCAGCTTCTTTACAGAGCAGGGTTATTTTAAAGGAAGATAGGGACTCTAAAACATTGAGGTAAGATGGGAATGTAGTCCCAACTCATGGGAGAGCTTGGAGTTCTTGAGATATCACAAATGGGACACAATTTAATATGCTACCTTGGCTGGAAAAAAGACTCCGTGAAGGAATGACAAAACTTTGGTGTGAGTCTCACATTTCTCCAAGGCCAGATCCATTTGGATATTGAAGGTATGTTACAGTTCTCTAAAAATTAGACTTGATCTCACTTTCTTTTTCAAATTTGGTCATAACACTATTATGTAGTATAGGATAAATTATATGGATGTGCACCAAGCTGTCTTTCAGGTGTTTCCAGCTCACAACTGATAGCACTCACTTAGGTTACTTTGATAGCAAAGGGCACATATAGGGAAGAGAATAAAAAAAAATCTTTTCAACTATACTGATAGCTGGTTAATTATGGGGATAAGGGCATTTTAGAGGTGAAAAGTGGTTAATAAATTGATGGTGCCATTTAGAGCAGCCAAGAAAAAAAAAGAAGAAAGAAGAAAAAGATATCCACAGAACAAAGTGTGTTCTGTCTCAACCCATCATCCAAGATTAAAGAGTTTCCCTGAAAATGGCCCCCAGCTTTGAATCTCAGGGAACTGGTCCTTCTATTAATACTTAAAAATAAAGGCCTGCATGAACCCAAGATGTGCGTAATTTGGCTTCATCCAGTCTTACAATCATGTTCTTATTTGCTTGGAAAAGGTGGCAAATAGCTTGCCCCTCTAGCTTCTCATTATCTCTAGGCAGTGGGAGTTCTCCTGGCTCTCACACCCCGACCACAGGAGCTCCCATCTATTTTCATCAATTCTGGCTTTGTTCACTTCTCACCTTCAGCAGTTCCCTTGAGGCAAGCAGGGATATTTACTTCCATCTCCAAGGAACCAGTTCATTGCACATAGACCACCAAACTGCAACCATCCAAGGTGAATATAGAACCCTACAGACTCTGGGAAATGGAAGACTACAAGGACTCATTTCAAATTATAATTCAATCATGCCTTTGCTCTCTAGATCCTCATCAATCTGATATATTTGGATAGGGCAGGCCATACATCTCCTACACCCAGCTAAGTATAGCAATGGCAACGGGAGAATATATGTGACCAACAATCAACTAAACTATTCTTGAATATCTACTGTCAAAAAAGTTCTAAGGTACAAGGTACATTTTTCCTACCTGTGTTTCAGTTATGACAAGAGCTAGGCAATTAAATAGTTTGATGGTGTCAACAACAATATTAGAGAAATCGAGCAGAGTAGCGAAATTATCTTTTTTTGAAGGGGGTTGATAATCAATTTGTGTGCATCTTGAACAGCTTGAAGTACTCAGAGGATAAAATGATATCCAGTGGGAAGGAAAAAAGAATGATTGAATAGTAGGATCCCCAAGATAAGAAAAGGATGGGATAGTGATCCAAGGGGAAGAAGTAGCCTTGGTAAGGAAGAAGTTATTCACCTTGGGAGTTTGTAAAGAAGAAGGAAGGAAGAAAATATGTAGTCAGAGAAATAGAAAAGCTTTGAATTGTAGAGGATGTGAGAAGAGCTCTGATGGACAATATCCGTTTTCTTGATAAAATAAATGAAGCCCTTTCCTGAGTAGAGGTTGAGCAGAAGAGCATAATAATCAATCAGAGATGCACCAAAGGATTATTCTGCAGCAATGAAGGCTCAGTGGACTTGAAAAGCGGACAATTTTGTTATAGATCCAGATTGCCTTGTTTCATGACCTCCTGTAGTTTGAAAGTGGGATCAGGGAGGCCAGGGCTGGAGTGATCCAGTGTAAGAGGGGCTTGGCAGATCAATTAGGGGACCAGCACATAAGGCAAGGGATCGATTTGCCTTGTATCAATGGCTCCCTCTTTTTTCCTGTGCACAAACCTGATTCATTAAAGCACACCCAGTCTGGATTTATACCTCACACTCAGACATCTGATAGATGTGAAGAAGTACCAGCAGCATCTCTCCCCATGGGAAAGAAGTATTTTCCGAGGTTTTAATCAGCTCAGCAGAGCAGGGCATGGGGACGTTTCTAGGTATGTTGCACAGGAAGCTCTTCTAAGTCCATCCTATATAAAGAAGACCCATCAGGGCCTACCGAGAAAGCAATGGCATTGGGCCAGAGGGCAGGAGAGCCAGGTAAAGCAGGGCCTAGTAGAGCCATCTCTCCTGTGTGACCTTGAACAAACCACTTTAACTCTCTGTGCCTTGGTTCCCTCTCCTGAAAAACATCTTCAGGCCCATCACCTAACCACCTCATGAAACCAAACAAATATAACTGATTGCAAGGCAGCTTGCCCCTCTGAAGAGCTGCTACAACGACTAATCACAACAATAGCTCGGGCAAGCAGGCCTTGGAATAATAGGCTGATTTGGATGAACTGCCAGATGCATGCATTCCCACCTTGCCTGGCTGAAAAAGTGTCCAGTGTGACAAAGAAGCAAATAAATAAATACATTCCAGGCGGGTGAAATAAAGCTTTCACATAAATCAGCCTGAATTGTCAAGTTCCATCAATTTTCCATCTAAATTACATAAATATCCTTCTTACAGGGAAGGCAAATCCTCTTAGACCCAAGTGATGAAACATCAGTCGCTAGGTTATCTTGTTTTTGCAAGTATTGATGAAAGGATTTATGGCTTTTTTTTTTCCAATGGACTCTCCTAACTGCTGATTTTGTAAGCTCCAAGTGAATTATCTTCTTATTCATTAATGGCTCAAATACTTTGCTGGAATGACTAGTTTACCCTGGGCTGATATGGGGCTCAAACAAGAATGGAAATCAGAGTATTTAGTACCCAATTATGTCCTGCACTACCACCCATACAAGTAAGCCACAAACTAGGATTTGTGAAATAGTTAATCAGTAAAGATTTATTAAGTATATGGTATATGGAAAACATTGGCCTAGGTGTTTGGGGGTGGAAGGGTAATACCAAAGAAATGCAAAAACACAGTCTCTGTTCTTAAAGAGATTGCTGTCTTTGTTGGAGAAATAAAACACAGGGATAACATACAATCCAATGTAGTATATGATAAATACCCATGAGCAACAGAGAGTAAGTGTTATAGTAACTCAAAGAAGAGAAAAAGTGAATGGAAACTGGGCAGCCAGACAGTCAGTTGGAACAATGGATAAAACGTTGGGCCTGGAGCCAGGAAAACCTGAGCTCAAATCTGATTTCAGACATTATTATGATTTTGGGCAAGTCACTTAACTTGTCTGCCTCAGTCTCTTCAACTATAAAATGGGGATAATATTAGCATTCACCTCCCAGGGTTGTTGCGAAAACATAATGAAATGATATTTGTAAAGCACTTAGTACAATGCCTGGTACATAGTAGGTACTACATAAATATTAGCTATTATTATAGCTAATAATATGAGGGAATGAGATTTAAGCTCATAGGGCCATAGAGTTAGAAATTCAAGGGACCTTTGAAGTCATCAAGTTGAACATGCTTATTTTTACAGATGAGGATAGAGACTAAAAGAGTTTTAAGTACCTTTCTTAGAACCACAGAGCTGGTATGTGGAAGAGGCAGGCTTGGAACCTAGACACCTTACTGATTCCATGTCCAATTTCCACCCTATTGTACCATTCTGCTTCAGTGGATCAAGGCTCTCATCAAAAGGGGTATTCTAGATGCAGAAGGCAACCCATCTATCATCTATATCATCTAATTCTTGTTTGTGCCCTCCTGGGAATCATCCCTCTAAAGTTCCAAGAGCTTTCCTTGACATATATATATATATATATATATATATATATATATATATATATATATATATATATATATATATATATGTTATAGTTAACAGTAGAGCACACAGACTAACCTCCTCCTTACTACATGACTGGTCTACCTATTATTCTGGCTATATATTTCTTTGATAGGACCTCTCATGTTATTTTTCCTGTATATTCCTTCATTGGCAGTATAATGCAGACTACCTATGACCCTCATTGCTCTTTGACCTACCTGTAATTTTAATTCTGCAAAAACTGTGATGATCCTTATTTTATCATCACATAGCATCATCACTGATGTTGTAAAGATGAATTTTTATTTTACAGAGAAATTTGGTGTCATGATTTCTCAAACTAAATTCAGCAATTATTTTCCTTCTTTCAATTCTGACTCCAATCCATAGCCTATCTACTGTATTTTCACAAAATCATACATAATCAAATTTTTTGTATTAATGGACCAACTTAATAGATTGACCGCCTGACCACTGTGTATCATAGTCTACCTTTATTTGGTTTTTCTTTCATGGTTAATTAGGCTGAAAACGTTTTATTCATTATGGATCTCATTTTCAAAGTTTTGCAATGGCTGGGGTTTGATGTAATAAATATGATGTCATGTGCATATAGCATTCATCTGACAACTCCTTCTACTTGGACTGTGCTGGATGTCTCCCATGACAATGGAAAACATCTTTATGAAGAGAACAATTCTCTGTTATACAGCTTACTTGATAGTAATAGACAGAATATTATTGAACAAGGTTATTTCTATTGCTTTTTTCAGTGAATCTCATAGGATTGTGACATATTCATAGAAGGCACCTTATTGGAAAAGACTATTTAAGAAAAACAGTTTACTTGTCTGAATCAAATTTTTTATGAATAACAAACAAAAAGCTCAGTGAGATTTTGTATTCTCTGCAATTTTTCAAGCAATTGTGTGATTGTAAACTGTAGTGTGCTATAGAATATCATTTGTGAAAGCTTGCCTGCTTCTACTCATATTTTTTTTATCAAGGATGTCTCCAATACATGCAAATTATTCTCATAAAGATTTTGTTGAGATGAGAAAGTAGGCATACAAGTCATATTTATTTATATCTTCTTGATTAATTTTTTTGGGTGCGTGTGTGTGGAGGGGATAGTAATTGATATTTTTCTTCCAGTCACTTGGTATTTTCCTCTTTTTCATATACCTTAAGAACTGTCCAGCTAACACCTTCAGAACTACACTTCCACTTTGGAGTTTTCCCTGTTCTAGCTATTTTTCCACTCTTTATTATTTTTTTATTTTTTTGTTCCATCACACAATATGTTGAAGATTTTATACTTTGGTTTAAAGACAAAAGGAGTTCCTTGGGATGTAAAAAGGTACCATATAATGACATCTCCCCTGCTAAAATGTAAGCTCCTTGAGGGCAGGGATTATTCATTAGTGTTTCTGAATCCCTAGCACTTAGCTTGGTACTTGGAACATATTAGGTATTTAATGAATACATGTGGATTGTTTGATTAGAATCTCTATGTGATGGCTCCATTGTCACTGACAGAGAACATGATTTGTTGTGGAAATCTTGACAGAATTATACAACTTTTCATCTTTTTTTCCTTTTTTTTAAGATTTATCTTTAAATGCCCTTGAAACTTAATTGAGCCTCATGTCATGGTTTATATAAGCTTTTTTTCTAGCATATGATAAATAATACAAATAATTTGGGTTCAGCCTAGGTAGAATCTGTGCTTTGCTAGGAGGTGGGATCAGTGAAGGTACAGAAAACAGATTGAAAGTTGGAAGTAACCCTGGAAGCCAGCAAATCCAACCCTTGCAATTTACAGATGAGAAAACTGAGCCTGGAGAAGTAAAGGGATTTGACTTGGACCACACTGCTAGAAAGTTCCTGAGGCAAGATTGGAAACCATACCTTTTTCCTGCACTACTGAGCTCCCGACATCAAAATCATCTTTCTAATCCATGGCTTAGGTGATTTTTGTCTGTTTTCCTTTCTTTGCCTGTCTCAAGAGTTTTGTGATGTTGACTACAAAGAGGATCCAGAAAAAGGATTGGTTTGGGACACCTTTGGATCCCAATTCTGGAATCAAGACAGTGTCATCAGCAACATTGCCTGATATGCATTTTCTTGTAAAAAGAAGTTGAAAATATCATAATATTGTCCTTTATCATATTCCAAGGAAATCTTCTTTGGCCTCAAATCAGCCATTTTTGGCTACCAAAACTAGCTCTTATCAGGAAGTTTGCCATCACCAGGGAGAAAAAACCCAATGAAATTAACAGTATTTGAAAATTCTAATTCTTCAAGAAAAAGTATATGGAACTGCCCAACAGCCACTTCGAAAAACTTTAAGGAGTTTTGAAATGGTTCCCACAAATAATCTAGCTGCACATTGTAGATGTGATTATAGATGCTGATACAAAATGAGAAAGCCTAGGGGTGTTCTTGAGTTCCTCCCCAAATAAACATTTCATGTTCCCCTGAGTAGCACAAAATAACTTACACATTTGAAAAGTTATATATTTGGGAAAGGCCAGAGAAACAGAAAATCTTTAATTCAATTCACATATATTGAGTACATAATGTGTGTTAAGTGCTGAAGGGATAACAAAAGAAATATCTATATATGCACATATATGTATATATGCACATACCCAGACATCTGATGTCTAGAGTCTTAATGCAATTTTGATCAATTAGAGCTTAAAATCACCGCAGAACTTTTGAGATGTCAAAAATACTTTTGTGTGTGCATAAATGTATTTATGTATAACATATATGTGCATGCATATGTATTTATACATGCACACAAATCGGAGAATGAAAATGAACAAGAGCAATAATGAAGCGGTATAGAAGTTTAAAAGAAGCAGCATAGTATGGCGCAAAGAGGGGACTGGTCTCAGATCCAGAAAGACCAGGATTCGAGTCCCATCTTTGACATCTATTGCCTGTTTGATCCTGGACAAATCCTTTCTTTAGGGAACTCTCTCAGATGATAAATTGCATAAATGGTACTGATCTATATTAGTAGAGAAAACTCTTTCCTCAAAAGCAACGTCACCAGTGATACTATCATATGCTGGTCCCTCTCTTAACCTATGGATTCATTCAGGTTTTGGCTTAAAAGATGAATGATTTGCTACGTGGAGGAGGCAACAGTTGATCTGGGTTTTCAGCAGAAGGATAGCTGCACCTGGTACTGTCTCCACTTCCTTATGGCTATTAATTGCTGTTACTTTCCACTAAGTGCTACATGAGTTCAGAGAAAGAGAAGATCAGGGTAGATTACAACAGATGGGTCTTAAGCTGGACCTTGAAAAATAAGTAGAATTGAAATCTCGATCAGGGTAACAATGAGAAACTAGTCTTGAGGCTGGACAGTAGAGTGGAACTGATATTATATTTTGAATCAGGGAACTTAGCCTGGAATTACAATATTTACCTTGTACGTGAGATAAACCAAGTCACAGTCTTTTTGACCTTCAGTTTTCTCCTCTGCAAAGTGAAGCTAATAATAAATCCAGTAAGCTCTTAAAAAGATTGTGAGGAAAATACTTTTTAAACATTCAAATGCTGTAGAAATGAATTATTATTATTGCTGTTATTACTAGAAGTATTAATAGTATGTAATAGATAAAGAGAAGCCATATTATGGAGGCCTTTGAGGGTTAGCCATGGTATAATAGGGGCATGAGTAGAGATGTCTCAATTCAGGCTTGCTCTCTGATTAATGAGCACATCTTCAAAACACGCTTGCAAACATTCTGAATTTGAATGATTTATCAGTGGCAAATACTCTCTGTGAACAACCCTACGGGGGAAAAATCTGTTTCTTTTTTTTTTCCTTTTATTGTGGGGGGGAGAGGGGAATAAAGAGAATACATTTCTTATTTCATAGGTTTTTATTTTAATCAATATCTTATGAAAACTATTTTTTTCCATTTTAGAAATATGAACATCCATTTTATGGCTTGCTTTTCCCAGCAGCATCTTCAGGCTGTTTTAATGCATCTAATCTGATTATTCTATGCAGGTATGAGTAACTCAGAACTAGAAAATGAACTAATACTGACGAACATAATTGATTCCGCTTGGCTTCATTAGAGATTAGACTTTGCCGTTTCCCTTATGTGGAGTGGCAACAGCCGAATCAAATAAATACCATCACTTATTGAACATTGTTTTCTCCATTCCTGGGATAGAACCCGAGTGATTTATTCAGTTGGTATATTTAGTTTGCAGGAACATATCATCAGAGGTATTCATTAATCCATTTGGGGAAGATGGCATGCTCTCCCTATGCAAGTGGCAGCACATATTTTTTAAATACTGAGCTCCACATGAAAACAGAATACAAATCCCCATTTCTGCCCCCACTGTGCTGAAAAATCTGTGGGTGACAAAACATAGTCAAAAAAGCACATCTTCAGCCTGCATGAAAACAAATGTTATGATGCAAGATGGTGAAAAGGAAATACTTTAAAAAAGATTCACAAAACATTAATTTGATGGAATTCATGTATTACATCTTTAATAAACAAATAAGATTTAAGGAATATTCATGTGAAGAAAAATGGCTATTTAAAAATCTGCAAGATGACCATTCCAAGGAAGTGCACTGGGTGATCCCAACAATAAAAATCCACTGAGTTTGCAGAAAACCTTCTTTCTATAGGGAAGAGGGAAAATCAAATGGAATGGTAACCATTTACTCTGTGGGTCTTCCAAATTATTAAACTTGCCAGAGTTGGGTGTTTTTTTTTAATTTTCTAATTGAAATTAACCTTCTTATCCCATATAAGCTTCCTGAGGAAACAATTTGTAAAATTTTTATATCCCTAGAACTTTACAAAATACTTGATTCCATAATGTTCCGTCATTTGGTAGTCGTGTCCTACTTTTGGTGACCCTATTTAGGGTTTTCTTGGCAAAGATATAGGAGTGATTTGTCATTTTCTTTTCCAGATCATTTTTACAGATGAGGAAATTGAGGCAAAAAATTAAAAGACTTGACTGGGATCACAAAGCTAGTAAGTTTGAAGCCAGATTTGAACTTCAGGTCCAGCTCTCTGTCCACATTTAACCCTAACCCTAACCCTAACCCTAACCCTAACCCTAACCCTAACCCATATGTATCCACTGATAAAAATAAAATCCACTTAATAAATGCTTATTGGCTAACTATGTATATTTTGTACTTTTCATAGCAGTTTTCATGGAGTAAGTTTTAAAAACAATCATTGATTTGGATTAGATTAAATAGAGTCTTCACAATAGGAAAGAGCATTGTAACTTTCTTTTTGAGTGTTCATTTGCACTACACATAGAGGCAGTGTAGCATTATGCAATGGACAAAGAACTGGTATATAGTAAATGAGGAAGAGGAGGGTTCAAGTATTGCCTCTTCTGCCTACTGGATATATAATATTGGGAAGAGTGATTTAATGTCTCAAGGCTCAAAGCATGAGCTCGATGCTCTCTACAGATGAGGTGCACATTTGCGTTGCCCAGAGAAGTTCCCCACTCACTGGTTTTCTACACCAATGGATTCATGTCTAGTTAAAAAAAAAAGATTGAATTATGGATTGTTTTTATTAGGAATTTAAAAAAACCACAAGAATGTGGTGAGCATCATTTCCATCATTATTTTTTTCAAAGGAAACACGATGACAACTGGTGATACCGCTTGGAATAGACAAGAACAAGAGATGTTGTTCTACCATGAGTGTATTTAAAATAAAACAAATTTAAGTTTTAAAATACAGTAAAGCAAAATAAATGTCTTTTTCATGGGAAAAAAATCCCTAGAAAGAAGGCCCTAAAGTAGTGAATAAATCTTTACTGCATAGAAAATTAAGCTTTTATGCTAAATATCACACTTTAGAAAGTGGGCAAATTCTACTTTTGAGACCAAGTTGAATCACTCTTGTCCTTTAACTTATCTAATTGTTTTTTAAGCTAACATCATGTTGGGAAGGTCTTTATCATAAAATGAATGTCATTCAATCAATAAATACTTATTATATCTTTACTATGTACCAGGAACTAGGCTAAGTTCTGGGTATACAAAGAAAGATAGAAGACTATCCTTGCCCTCAAAGATCTGGGATATGCCAAGCAAACACGTATGTACACACAAGCTGCATACAAGATAAATAGCAATTAATAGAGAAAGGAAATAGGAAATAAGAGAAGAAATAAGGAGTCAAGAAAGGCTTCCTGTAGAAAAAGGGATTTAAGTTGGGACTTAAAGACAAGAAAGCTAGTAGGAGGAATTGTGGAAAGAGAACATTTCAGGTATGAGGGACAGTCAGAAAAAAGCCCCAAGTGAAGAGATGTAATGTTTGTGGAGCTGCAAGGAGACCAGTATCATTGGATCAAATAATTTGTAGAAGGTAGAGGAAGAATGGAAAAGTAGCAGGGGACTAGATGATGAAGGGATTTGAATGTTGAAGAAAGGATTTTGTTTTTAATCCTGGAGATAAAAGGAAGTCACTGGAGTTTATTGAGTAGGATATATAGTAAGACTTGGGCTTGAGGAAAACCTTTAGTGATTAAATGGAGGATGGATTACAGTGGGGAAATATTGGAGGTAGGGAGACCCAACAGCTGATTGTTATAACAGTCCAGCAATGAAATGAAGGTCTTCATGAGTGTGGGATATGTCAGAGGGAAGAGTGGAGGCGTTCTCAAGAGTAGTCACAATGGTGAAATCAACGGGACTTGGTAAAAGATTGGATTTGGGGCAGGGAATGAGAGACAGTGATGAAATGAGTTAAGGATGATCCCAGTGGGGCTGACTAGATGGTGCTCCACTTTATAATACAGGAAAGGTAAGGGAAGAGGAGAAGGTTTATCGAGAAAGATAAAATAATGAGTTCCATTTTGAATGTAGACATTTTGACATCCATTACAAGAAAGTTTCAGGGGAGAAGATAAGGAGGGATCCATAGGTGGTGGTGGGGAATTAAGTAATAAAATACAGAAGAGTTAGCAGGGACAGGAAATAAAAGATATATACAAATACAATGACAATGATTGGGAGTAGAATTTATTAGAAAAAAAGGGTAAGGGTAGTAATCATTTATTTCAAAGTCAAACTTAAAAAAGATTCAATCATGAGAGAGATTTATATTGTATGTCGGTCAAATTAACATTATTTTAAATGTATGTATATATGTATTATGGAGATGCATGCATGTATATAGAGCTATGTATTGCAAGGCTGTGTTTGTATGTGGGTGTGGTACCCATACACATAAATATATACGTGCTTAACTGCAACCTGCTTGAGGAAGGTAGGAAAAGGAAAGAGGAATAAAGTAAAAAGTGCCTGCAGAGAACAACAACAAACCTACAAGAAAGCAAAGAAAAGATGGACAGTTATGAATACAATGACTTTTATTATTATATATACCATCTTAAAATGGAAATTTGTTACATATTTTAAATCTTCTCTGATGTTCTGCTGAACATTTTTTCTGTCTTTTTCTGTTTTTTTTTCTTATTTCAGTTTTAAATGAATAAGTATATATATATATATATATATATATCCCCCTGAGGCTGGGGTTAAGTGACTTGCCCAGGGTCACACAGCTAGGAAGTGTTAAGTGTCTGAGACTAGATTTGAACTAGAGTCCTCCTGAATTCAGGGCTGGTGCTCTATCCACTGCACCACCTAGCTGCCCCATAAGCATATTTTTTAAAAAATCACAAACATAGAGATGATAATTAAATCCATGTTAATTGAAGAGATTACCAACTAAAACAGTAAAGAGGGAAAAAGATAAGGAATTAGTCTACTAAGTCCTAGGTACTATGCTAAGTACTCTTTATAGATAGTTTCTTTTAATTCTCCCAACAATTATATAAAATAGATGCTATTATTATCCCCATTTCATAGTTGAGGCAAAAAGGAGTCAAGTGTCTTTCCAAGGAGCACATAACTAGTAAGAGTCAAAGGTTGGATTTTAATCCAGATCTTACTGACTTCGATTCTAGTTATTCAAGGACAACATGGGATAGCTATGATTAGAAAGCCTGATATGGATGAGGATACACTAAATAAAACTGAGGAGGAATGGCCTGTTAGGAGAACCAGAAAAGTAAGGTGTCCTGAAAATCGAGAGAGTATATCAAATAGGAGAACATGATCCAGTTGAGTCCAAGATTATAGAGGTGTCAAGGAGAACAAAGGGCAGAAGAAATCTAGGATAATAGCTGGGAAGATGGAAGGATCTGGGGGATAAGTGCATTTTATTCCCTGTGAGACTGTTTAAGACTGTTGCCAATAACAATACAGCCTCCATTTATATAAGGTGGGGAGCTAGCCATCATTTGATCTTCACAACATTTAATCAACAAGTAAATACTAGTTGACTAATCCACAATAATCTTAGGAAAGTAAATGACCTTATATAGATAAGAATCTGAACTGTAGAGGATATGTGACCTTCCCAGGTTGTTGCAGCTAGTCCCTTGCTAAGTTGGAATTTGAATTCAACTCTTACCACCTCAAAGTCTCACATTCTCTTCTGCCAGGCTGCTTCTAATTCACATTGTGTTTTATTTCCTTTTTTTTTTTTTAAGCCTCTCAGAAGAATTTTAAAAAATACTTCTGCCAACAAACACATTTTTATGAAACTCTTTTTACTTTTCAGGCTGTTAGTAGATGGTGTTGAGTCTCAACAACAATGTACTGTTAGCTTATTTTATGTTTAAACCTCTATATATTTGCTTTTGTCAATTCAATTAAAATATAAATGCCTACTATGTGCAAGGTTTGGTTCCCACCCCCCCCCTCCTTACCTCTGCTTGGTGATGTGGCACAGAGCTCATTCCCATGGCTGAAGAGGAAAACCCTCATTTTTCTCTTTATTTATTCTTGGATTAACCATTCTGTTAGTAGTCTATACAGCCTTTCCTAACTATAATACTCATCCTTTTCATTGTTCACAGAATCCTAACATTCCAGGGCCAGAAGGGACTTCAGAGATACTCATGTTACAGATAAAGAAACTGAGGGCCAGAGAGAGTTAACAAATTGCTCAAAGTCATCCAGCTACTTAAATGCCCAAACCAAGACTAATCCATGCTTTTCCCATGACATGCCATATCATCCCCCATCCTCTGCTGGTTTCTAGTTAGCAAGGGGAAAGATCATAGATAATGGCAGCACCTTAGGTGTGGTCTCACCAGAGACATAAGAGAGAATGCAGAGATTGCTCTACTGCAGGATTTAATTTCAAATTGAATATGTTTGCAATTTCCTCTTATTCTGGAAAATGGATATAAAACCAACAGGCTGCAGCTAAGTACACTACCAGGGCTTACTGACACATTTTCCACCAAATCATTTAATTTCCTCAACCCTAAATTCCAATAAAACTGAAGAACTCTTTTCCCTTATTGTTAGCTTCCTCTCACTGCCTACTGCCTTTTATACCACGCACTTGAAAGGACTTATATATATCGTTGTTTCATTAAGACCAAAAGAAATATATATCAGCAACTCAGGGTTTAAAGAAAACGAAAAGGATGTCAGCTTATCAAGAATGAAAGGTGGTTTATTCTCCAACATCCTAGTTAAAAGTTCAAAGCACATTTTTCTTATAAATTAGGCAGGAGTAAAATTCAGGGAGACAGGAAAGGAAGAAATAAGATTTAAAAACATGCAAGGAATTTAAATGGGCAACTGGGAGGAAAATTAGATGCATGGAACATATATCAGACACGAAGTTCCTGGCATTTAACATGCATTTAAAATTATTTTTGGTCATTGGTTTAGAGGTTCCATACATCCTTGTTTACTGGAAAAAGAGAGAAGAATAGACAAATAGATCCACCGTGATTGGGTTAACAGTGAAATAAAATGTAACTATCAATTAACTTAACAACATGTCTATAGTAAATCATATTTTGCAATATGGAATGAAAGAAATTCAACAATAGGAAAAAAACATGCCAGGAGGTGGCCCAAAGCAGTTCTACCCATGGAGTAACCACAAAGACATTGAAATAACTTGATTTTACTCAAAAGAGCTTGAAGAGCCCACATGTGCATGGTGCAATTCTGCATTAGTCATATCACTATAGAAATGACATTTTGGCTATTCTGGAAAAAAATATGAGTATCATGTAGACATTGAAACAATAAACTCACACAGACCTAATTAAGTGCTTTCCTCCCTTTGCCCATTCCAGCCACATGCATTTACATCTATCTCTGAGGGTGTAATTGAGGCTGAAGGCAAAGCTTATTTTTTAAAAAATTGGTTTATGGATGGAGTTAGAATGCACACAAAAGGCATATTTTTGATTTACAAGCGCCTGAAAAAAGGCTAATATATATTGCATTACATATATTTGGGTATATGTTCATATATATAAGTATATGTAATACAATACATAATATACATTTGCATGTGCACATATAGATATATGAATACACATTCATATATGTATATAGTATATATGCAGATACATGCATGTACATACACTTAGATGTATGTGTGCGATATGTAGTGTGTATATACATATGTGTATATACACATATATGTATTTATACACACAATGCATATATAAGCAGGCATGTATGGCAGGCTCATTGTTTCCTTAGCTACAGTACATTTTTGTGTCAAGTAGTGTGAGCCCTTTCTATAACTGCCCCAAACAAAGGCTAAGCCTAAAACAATTTATAACTGGTTATCTTAAGTGAGTGACACTAAGGTCAGCACTTAAATCTCACTTTTGGAAAGTGAATGTCTATCCCTTCACTCACACTGTGCTGCTCCCTTGTCAGACTTCAAAATTGAGCATTGTCAAGCTCCAGTTGTTTCCAAGTTGGGGGTTTCTGCACGCTCTGGCTTCTTATGCTTTCAGGATGATCCTGGATGCTGGAGTACCCTGTTTTCACCTCTGTACTCCTTTCCCCCAACATTTTCTCATTCTTTCCTTCATTGAAAGCTTTCTTTTTTATCTAAATCCTCACAGATCTTCCTCAATTTATAGCTTTCTTCTTGCCCTAAAAGTGTCTTTGGTTAAATTCCTGAAGGAAGAAGGGAAATGCAACTATTCTAACTAGTAGATCGCAATAATCCATCTCCTAAACTATTGATGGATTGTTTGCACTTTCACATTACTGCATTTGAGCATTTAAATAGTGAAGTAACTAGCAACTGTCGTTTATTTCCTGGTTGATTAGAATTTGCCTTCTACCCAGAGAGTGTTTGCAGGGGATTCAGGTAGCCATCCGACAGACAGAGTAATCTCCTTTCTCTGCAGCTGACAGCACACAGAGATGTTCAATGCAGAACTCAATGATGTACAGGGAATTTGTCAGCTATGAGATAACTGGACCTTTTCTTAACCCTCTCCTGATGGATTGTGGGAGGCAAGGAAAATAAGAATCTGCTTCCTGTCTGATAAGTCATTTCTGATCTCTAAAAGGAGAGTTAGGACTGTTAGAAAGGTGAAACTATTTATGGCCAGTTGGAGAAGAAATGATTATAACATGTATGAGGGAGCCAGAAACATTTGTTTGTTGCAAGAAAATGGAATAAAAAGGACACAGACACTTTTTATGCTTAATAGGATTTTAGGACACTGGAGGGCCCTTATTTAAATCCAGTACAGTTCAAGCATTAAGTGTGGCGAAAGAAAAAAGAACAAAACAAAGTCCCTGGTCATCTCCTATCATCTCTACTTTTCCTGAGTGAAGATCTCTATCTTCAAGCCATCGCTTCTTTTCAAGCTCCAGACTTGCATTGCAAACTGTCTGTAAGACATCTTCACTTGAATGAAAGCTTCTGGAGAACAGGGACTGGGTTTTTTTTTTTTTTTTTTTTGGTCTTTATATTCTCAGTACCTAAAAAAATTCCTGTCACATAATGGATGCCTCATAAATGCTTATTAAATGCGTGGATGGATGTTCTACCAACAGCTCAAACTCAATGTGTCTAAAACTAAGTTTTTTAATGTCTCCATTCCTTCTTTTTAAAACATAACCAAACCTGTTATTTCTGACAATTATTTTCCTTTGTGAGAAGCTTCTAGATTGTTTTTTACTTCCTTTAGGCCTCAGATACAGTCCCATCTCCTATAAGGAACCGTTCCTCGTTCACGCTAAGAACTTTCCTCTGAGATTATCAGTAGTTTATCATGATACAAGTAACCCTGGTTCCAAAGCCATTACTATGAGATTCTCTCCTTATAGATAAAGATGAATGCTCTGCCTGTACGAAAGGTAAGATGATGTTGGTGAGAAGTGAAAGAGTTCCAGCCTTCACCACTCCCTTTTGGAACTCCTCAAAGTTCATTTCCTTTGGAACTTCTCAGGCTTCAAGTTTTCTTTGAGACTTTTTCACCTTTGAGCCTCTTTGGTCACTTCTGACTTCTAGCTACAAAAGGGAAGGAGGAAGAGACCAATCCAGTTTCATGTTCTTAAAGGAAAAGTCTGGGGGAAAATGAGAGGGACAGGCAGTCTTGTCCCTATTTCCAGTTAGCAATAACAGACACTTTAGGGAATTTCCCCTTGGATGAGAACAAGATGAATGTAATTACTCTTGATCCTAACGAGAGATCTCTTTCACTCTGTACTATATGGTATATATTCTCTTATGTATACATTCTCTGATTTTTATTTAGCTACTGATTTGCATAAATAGGTTTCCTTTACTATTTGGGTTTATTGTAGAACTGTTCGGTGGGAAAGGTGTTCAATACTGGCTATAGAGCTTGGCTTCCCCAATGTCCCCCAGTAATGACAAAGCAATCAGAATTTTGGATGGAACCCAATGTTGTCTCCTAGACCAGGATTTTTAAACTTGTTCCACTTGTAATCCCTGTATAGCTAAGAATTTTTTACATGAACAAGCACATATATAGGTATATAAAATAAGTATACAAATCAAACATGTATAGATAATAAATTATAATTTTGCAACCTCCATATTCAATTATGAGATTCCATATAATATCATGAACCACAATTTAAGAAGCTGGGTCCTAAACTAATAATATTTAGATATAAATATAGATATAGATAGATATAGATATTGAGACTGCATCTATGCTGGTACCCCATCTCTCTGAGGAGAGTAGAGAGATTGGGTCTACTCCTCATTTCCTTCTTTCCCACCCAACAGGAATTTAAATCTTGGAGAAGGTGCAGGGAAGAATAGACTACAAGTAATGTCTATTCTGTTTCCCTTTAAGCCTCAGAATGATAGCCATCCCTACACATGAAGGTCCAATGCCTATTATATCTATCTAAATATACTTATAACATATATACATGTATGCATATCTTCTTGAGAGCAGAAACTGTTTTTGTTTTTCTTTCTATCCCTAGAACTTAGTACAATGCCTGGTATATAAAAGGATCTTTCCCTCATTTCAAAATCTTATTATTATCTTTGATTGTCCCCTTTCCTACAATAGTAATATTTAATCAATTTCCAAATCTTGATAAGTCAATCTTCACAATCTTTCTCTCATACATTCCTTTTCTATCTTCACTGCTACTACCCCACCTAATAAGGTTTTTTATTATTATTTGAACCCATCCAGAAGAGCCAAAGGGGTATCTGCTCCCTATTTCTCTTTCCCCTGTTTCCTGGCCTTGTGATTCCCAAACTCAATTAGAACCAGATTGATGAAAAACCTATCCTTTAAACCCATTTACCACCTGAACCATCTCCCTTTAGCTTCCCTTTGTTTCACTGAAGTTGCATTGCTGCTCCCATGATTTTGATAACATAGGACTTCAAAAATATTCCTTCTACTGAGATGGAGGAACACTAGGAATTTTGCCCTACATGGACAAGATTATCATTTTCTTACTATCTGCTTTGCTTCTATGTCTACCAGATCCTAATGACTGCCATCAGATCTACTAATGGAACCTAAGGAACCCCTGGATTTTGTGATCTGTCCAACTGAGACACCCTCAGGACTTTGGGACTGTCAT
This sequence comes from Sminthopsis crassicaudata, assembly GCF_048593235.1. NCBI lineage: Eukaryota > Metazoa > Chordata > Mammalia > Dasyuromorphia > Dasyuridae > Sminthopsis > Sminthopsis crassicaudata. Next base: position 82,441,107 of record NC_133621.1, on the reverse strand, counting down.
CATCCTAAAGCTCATTTTATGAATGTGCTCTCTTCTCAAATTACTTTGTAAGCTACTTCAAAGTGGTAACCGTCTCATTTTTTAGTATTTGAATTCCTAGTTCTTAGCTTTTAAATATTTACTTCCTTCATTTGCCTATATCATTACAGTAGTTTCTTAACAGATGTTGTTTCATAGAATTTCATGAAATGAAAGAAACCACCTAATTATACTAACAGCTTACATTTATGTAGACTTTTAATATAGAAAAAAAGAAAAACAACTCACAGATCATACTCTATCTTATTTATCTTCAGAGTAAAACCTTAAGCTAGGTACTTTTATTCCAGTCCTTGATAAGTGAAGAATAATCTGAATTTCTTCATTGCTTAAGACCAATGGTGAAATTCAAACTCAGCTTGCTTGTGATTCCAAGTCCAGTAGTAATCTTTCCGTGCCAGACAGTGCCCCTTGCCCTGCCCTTGCCCTGCCCTTGCCCCTGCCTCTCCCTCTCTTTTTTTTACAAGACAATTGGGGGTGACTTGCCCAGGGTCACATAGATAGTAAGTGTTAAATGTTTGAGACTGCATTTGAACTCAGGTCCTCCTGACTTCAGGGTCGGTGCTTTGTCCACTGCCCTGATTTTCTCTTTCAATCTACTTATACATTAGAATCTTCTCCACAATACAGCATTTGTTTGCCTGTTGACTTCTAATAAGGATGAATACACTATTTTCAGAGGTAGACCATTTCCTCTGGAAGAGTTCTGATTGTTAAGGTGTGTTTCCTGATCTAAATCCTAAATTTACTTCTTTGCAGGATCTGAACATTTATTATTTTTAGTTCTGTCCTTTGGAGCCAATAAAGACAAATCTAATATTTCTTTCAAATAATAAATTCCAAAATTTCTCCCCAAACTATCATATACCCCTTAATTTTTTTTTTCTCTAGACTAAACTCTCCCCCAGTTCCTCAGAACTGAATATAGTCTGATTTTGAGCATCTTCATCAGAATATCAATGTCCTTCTCTTAAAATGTGATATTCCAAACTAAGCACCATGCTCTAGATGTGGTTTCATGAGGGGCAGAATACAGTGGGATTATCACCACACTAATGCTGGGTTCTCTCTTAATTCAGCCATTTTTTGGCTGCCAAATCTCATTATTGACTCATATTTTGATTATAGTCCACTACAACCTGCAGCTCTTTTTTAGTCAAAATGCTGCTGTCTAGTCACATTTCTTGTCCTTCAAAGTTGATTTTTTTTGTATCTAATCTTATTAGTTTCAGCTGAATATTCTAGCCTATTGAGATATTTCTGGATTTTGACTCACCATCTCATATGTTATAGGCTTTGTGTCATCTAAATTTGATAAACATACAATTTGTGTCTTAATTCAAGTTACTGATTAAAATTTCTAATAGCACAGAGCCAAACACAGGTGCCTGGAGCATTCCACTAGAGATTCCTTTCCAATTTTTCATCAAATCATTAGAGACTACTCTTTGGGTCTGGCCAAAAATCATTTTCAAATTAAGTCAATATCTAGCTCATCCCTCCTTCATCTTGTCCGCAAAAATAATAGGGTATACTGTGTGTAAATATTTGATAGAATCTAGTTAAAATCAAATCTTAAAAATTTCCAAACCATCCTTTACAAAGGTACGCAATCTGACCTTTCTTGTGCATAGATCTGCTCTTGTCACTCCTGTGCTTAAAATCCTTAAATGCCCCTTTAAAACTTTCTGAGTTGAGTCAGGACTCAAACTTCTGAGTTAGTCATTCCAGATCCACCACTAATTGGCATTATTCTATCTGACCAGGTAGAATTAGATCAGATACCTGATCTAATATGTACTCTATGCATTACTCACTTCACCAAACAAAATGGCCTCTGTGCTCTCCTTGAGCATATTCAACAATTTCTTCCTCTGGGCTTTTGCTCACATCACCCCTCATGTAAATAAAGTCTTTTTTTCCCCCATCCTTGTTGAATTTCTACCAATAATTTAAAGTTCAAGCCAAATGTTGCCTTTCTTGATCCACAGATTTGGCAGTTCCCTTTCTTGCCTCAGTTGTTATGTTACACTGAGCTTAGGCACTTATATACACTGGTTTGTGTTGGGTCCCTTCTCTTGTCTAAAGGAAATTATTATCTTATAGAACCTTTGTGTCTCCCCTAATTCTAGGACAGCTCTCTTTCCGTGCCCCCCCCTCTTTCTCTCTCTCTCTCTGTCCTCTCTGTCTCTCTGTCTCTGTCTCTCTCTCTCTTTCTCTCTCTCTCTGTCTCTCTCTCTCTCTTTCTCTCTCTCTCTCTGTCCTCTCTGTCTGTCTCTGTCTCTCTCTCTTCTCTCTCTCTGTCTCTCTCTCTTCTCTCTCTCTGTCTCTGTCTCTCTGTCTCTCTCTCTCTCTCTCTCTCTCTCACTAAAGACTGGGATACAAGGAAATCCTGGAGAAGAACACTTGCTCCCTACCTATTCTATAACTCACAGGCTTAGAGAAAATTCTAGAGCTTTTTTTTTTTTCCTAGAACTTTTTAATACTCGTGACTCCTTTTCACTAGAGATATATAGGTGTATAAAATAGGTAGACAAATCAAATATCTGCTGAAAATAAGTCATAATTTGGTATCTGCCACATTCAATTATGAGACCCCATATGGGGGGCTCCTAACCCACAATTTAAGAAGCTGGGTTCTAGAGCAGTAGTAGCAAGTTAAATAGAAACTAGGGCTACTAACCCATACATAAGCATTCCTGCAGGTGTGTATTAACTTAATTTTACGTTTTATACAATTTTATTGTATTTTTACAACTGCATTTTAAATCTGGTTTGGTCTGGTCCACATGCTGCCAGCAGGCCTGTGTTTGCCATTTTTAGCCCAGAACACTGACTTCCCCAGTGACCCCTGGTCAATTTATGTCAGAAATGAGATTTAAACCCAAGTCTTCTTGGCAATTCTCTATCTACCACTCATTAATAATTAATCCTTATCTAATACTTGTTCAAATACAATGAGTTTTTCAAAGTTATTGGGTTCACTCTCTCAAAGACTTTTCTTTTTGAAGTGTTAAGCTTTATTATAGTCCCAGTCCTGACTGCACCTTATTGGGATCCCAAACATCCAATCTGCTCTATAGGTTACCAGACACTTCTGGTGGGTTTTGCCGGGGTGATAGAAATTCTGTTATATGCTCCTTTTCTGTGGTCATCATCTTTCTTATTCTCTAACACATGCACAGTAAACCTACTAGTTTTCTTGAGTCAAACTGAGTGACTCTTATAATTTTGATAAAATGAAGAACAGGAAATCACTCTCAAGCACTTGTGAGAATGAAGGCATCCTGCCTTTTTCCCAACACAATGAGTAGACAGATTGAGGGGTATCGAAGGATTGATAAAGGTACTGCAGAGAATTAAAGAAATACCACTAACTTTAATTCCATTGAAATTCCTAGATGCCACTGTGAAGCAACAGGGTCCAGAACAACAATAAAAACAAAATTAAACTTAGAGTCAGGTAACTTGGATTCACGTTCTTGCTTCTGCACTTTCTAGCTGTGTGACTCTGGGAAAGTCCCCTAACCTAAATGAGAGGGTGAACTAGAAGACCTGTACAATCTCTTCCAAGTAATCTATGAACTGATGTTCAATGTCATCCAATCCAGCCATAGGGTTTTCATAATTTAAAAAAAAAAAAGACAATAAAATAGACTAGTCAGGCTCCAGCGCCTGTCTCCTTATGAAAGCACAAAGTTCTTTTCTCACTTGATTTCTAATTATTTTTAGTTTGCTTCTCAAATATAGACTGGCCTCTTCTCTGCAACTGAAGTCTTCAAGGATGAGTATATGTCAGAAACAGCACATAAATCTTAGTCTTTCCATACTGAAGACGGCTTGCTTTACACTACAGCCCCATTGCTTCTCATAGAGTGGCATATTATAAATATTTACCGTGACAGGGATCCAGGAGAAACCTCCCCCTATTCTTTCCTAAGGTCTAAGGTTTCAGGGCTATTAATTCCTTAACCATCTGCCTTCCACTTTAAGATTTCAGGTAATTTCTAAAAATAATTTTTAAAAGAGCCAATCTTGATTACTGTGCAGTTGGGAGACTATTATAAGGGCTCTAATTCTCTTATCTCTGGTGGCTTGAACATAGCTCAGTACCTTGCATATAGCAGGCACACTATAAATAATTTTTAGAAATGTTAAAAGCTGTTCTTTAATTCGTGTATCCTTTCTTGGATATTTGTCATATTTCAGCTAAGATCATTTGTGGAGTGTTCATGTCTAATGAGGTTTGCTTTCTATTTTGGAAGGAGAGGGACTTCACAGCATCTCAGCTGAAAAGTACGTCAAATGCCAACTAGTCTTCAAGTACAGGAATTCTCTCTGTAACATTCTCCACCAGTGGCCAGTCAGCCTCCCTGGAAGATCTCCAGTGAAGGGGAAATCATGCAAAGTATTCCACTTTTAGAGAATTTCCCCCCAATATGTCCTTATAAATTTCTATTGCTCTTGGTAGTCTTATACTTTAAAATGTTGGTTGATGGTTAGATATTAGTATAGAATTTTACATTTGTCTTTATTGAATTGAACCTTCTTAGATCTGCCCCAACATCCCACATAGTCAATGTCTTTTTTAATTTGATCTTAAAAGACTTTTTTTTTTTCATCTATAAGTAACAAGTTTCTATCACTGCAGGTGGAACATTACTTTGGACACAGTACTTCTGTAGCCCTGAACATGACGTTCGCCAAAATTTAAAGGGAAACCATATATTTGGACGTGTTGCATCCAAGTTACAATATTCAAGGCTCATTACATATTCTTAGCTTCTTCAGTAATCACATCTCTTTTGGAAACTGAAACAAACTCACTTATAGCTAATTGTACTTTGTATCTTTGTTTTACACTTTATCTTCTGGCAACTGGAAGCTAATTTCCACAAGTTTTTTGGTATCTTAGGAATTAAATTCAACCTCTAAATATATGCATTGCTGACATAATGCCATACACATGCAAAGGAACTTCTCTTTCCACCTTGTTCCTTCCTACTTCCTCCCAAAGCTGTACTCTTCTCCCCCCACCCACATTCTATTACATGTGTGCACAGCCAGGAGAATAAAGAAGATGCCGCTTGCTCTGATATAAAGCTTGATTTTAAAGTTCTGAGTTGGTTAAAATTACTTTCAAATACCCTCCACACTTCTCCACACAAGACATTTACCTGTCCTTTTCCTTCTCCCATTCCTCCTCTTCTTCCTTCTTCTCCCTGTCCCCTCTTCTTTTTTGTCTTTTTTCTCCTCCCTAATTCCTTCTTCCCCCTGAAGGAATGTGGAATCAAGGAAGGGAAAGGGATTATGGAAATGGGAGGTAGAAAGAAAAGAATTCTATTTCCTTTCCATTCTTCTAAATATTCTCTCTATTTCTGTCTCTATCTCTCTGTCTATTCTTTATCTCTCTCTATTTCTCTCTGTCTATCTACACACACACACACACACACACAAACACTATCTATCTACATTCACACCCACACATAAAAATACATATACATACACACAATTATATACTCATAATCTGGGTGACCAGGATAGTGAAAGTCTTCAAAATCATGATCTAGTAGTATCTACTATATCTTTTCTTAGTTAGGAGAAAGAAAATGTGATAGATTGTGGCTGCTTATCTCTTGATCTCTGTGTCCCTGAGGGCTATGAAATTTTCTGTCAGAATAAAAATCTGTATTACAATGAGAAAATCTCAAAATTGATAAGTAATGAAATACTAAAGGAATATGAAAACCTGAGAAATGTTTTCGAGTCCACCCTATTAAATTCAATTCAACTCAGCAAGAATCCATTAAGTACCTACCACATACCATACCTCATACTAAGTGGATCATAGCAGACAGGGTTATTATGGATTATATAGAGATTAAATAGTCAACTCATCTTCTATCACCTTCTAACCATTCTCTACTTAGGAGGTGACAAACTATGGCCTAGCTACAACTAAACGCCCAACAATTATATAAGGAAACACAAGTCTTGAATTGTCTGTGAATGGTTAGGGCAGATCCACTCACTTCCTGGACCTTTATAAGGAAAAATATTCTGATTAAAATAGTAACCTGCAAAGTTTGTGGCCAAAGGATTTTGAATGAAATAAGCTCTCCCTCAACCTATTTGCTGGTACAATTCTTTGAAGCTTACTTTCAGCCTCCTTTGTTCAATAATTAGCCATATTTCTTGCTCTCTGTAGAGTTATATACCATGAGTCTGTTGTAAGCTCACTTTTCTTTTCCTTCTACTCCATCTTTTGGTTATCTCATCAACTTCTATAGTTTTCGTAACTGCCTCTATTCAGATGACCCCAGATCCATTTTTCTACGCTTAGCCTCTCTCCCAAACACCATTGCTGCATAACTATCTGCCCATTGAGCATTTCCAACTAGATGCTTTATCATAATCTTAACAATTCCAATTCCAAAATTGAACTCATGATGAATGGCCTCAAATCCCCCACTCTTCCTGGTTTCCTTTGATCTCGTAAGGGCACATGTCTTTTTAGTCACCTAGGTTCTTTTTTTTATATCCAATCAGCTCTCACCTTATTAATTCTATTAATATAATCAATTCCAAAATTAATTTCATTGTTTCCCAAATTTGTTATAGATTGTGGCTGCTTATCTCTTGATCTCTGTGTCCCTGAGGGCTATGAAATTTTCTGTCAGAATAAAAATCTGTATTACAGATTCCAACTTATACAACTACCATCTCTCTGGGACTATTCTAATAGCCTCTTAATTGCCTCTAATCTTTCCTTTTTCCAACCTAGCCTCCATACAGTGGCCAAGTTAATGTTCTTAATGTACAGGACCAACTATATGATTCCCTTGCTCAAGAAGCCTCAATGGGTCTCTCTTGCCTCTTGAATAAAACCTAAATTCCTCTGACATTTAAGCCTTTGCTCTATGTCTCTATCCTCCCTTTTGAAGCTTACAACATACTAATTTCCATGATAAACTCTTAGGTGCTAGCTAAATTGACCAATTTGTTCTTCCTGGTACATGCCATCCTACTCACCACCTCATATCTCAATACCTTTATAAAACTTATGTCCTTTGCCTCCATTGTCTTCCTCTTCACTTCCATCTCCTAGAATCCATCAAAATTTACCTTAAATGCCACTTCCTACTTGAACTCCACCTGCATTTCCTATTTGCTAATGTCTTCCATCAATTCCATGTATTAGCTATTTTGTATATACTTGCTGGTGTAATGCTGTGTTTCTTGAAGTGAATGCAAATATTGTTTCACTTCTATGTTCCTCTGAGACTTAGTGGAGTACCCTGGAAAGTAGTAGGCACTTTCTATGTGCTCAATGAATGGATAAAGTATTTCCACTTGCTGTATTCATCATCTTTACAACTTATGCTGTACTTTTCCTACAAAAGTTACTAACATCTTCCATCTTTCCTCTAGATGTCTCTGGAAAGTGGATAGTCCCAGGCCAAGGAGATACTGTTTTTATAAAGGGATTTTGAAGCTTATAGAGATTATATAACCTGCACCAAGGATACATAGCCAGGCAATAACAGTTATAGTCCAAATAAGGAATTTTATCTTCTTTTTGATGAGTAGAGAAAACTTTTTTGAGTTTCTTTATGCAAATAATATTAATGTTTGAATTAGTTTTAGGCTTTTTCTCCCCTCAATCATGCAAAGATAAGAATTCCTAGGTGAGGGAAAGAGACCTATGTTAAAACCATAAACCTTGTATTCTGGAACCAGACTGAGGAGTTGATCAGCAACAAAAAAGGCAGTTCATTTCATGGCACTTTAGCTGTCATTATAACGATGTCATCCCACTCTAACTAGGGATCTGGCCAATTTCCATCTAATTTGTAGCAGAGGAGGCCTGTATTATCATCCATTTGACCTACAAAAGGAAAAACACCTTAGTTCGGGTAAAAAGAGAGTGAGCTCATAGAAAAGGAGAACAAGGTCTCTATTGTCATACACATTTTTTTTCCTCCTGAAAATCTCATTTTGGAAGCATATACTTTGAAAACTGAGGTCTCAAATAAGAAAGACATCACCTAAAACACATAAAAATCTCGATCCTTTGCTCTTAAGCCAATTAGTACCTGATGAACAAATGGTGCTAAAGATAGAAATGGGTCTGGGGCTAGAATGAAAGAAAGGCTGGAATTCAGGTTGGACATTATATGGCAGGTCATTAAGTCTGAGACTCACTCAAGTACATCTCTTACAGACACAAAGCAGATTCTCAGCCTGCTTTGTCAGTTCTGCAGCAGAGGAATGACTAACCAAACCAGAAAGCACATGATGAACCATTTTCTTCTTCCTGGTAGAGAGATGAGGGACTTCTAGGTTGCATATGTTATTTGATGGAATACCTTTGTTTTGATGAACAGTTTAGTCTTATAAGAGAGGGGTCAGGGCAGGGTACAAAATCAGGAAATAATTAAGTTGCAAAAAACAAAGGACATCATTATTTTTTTTCAGAAGAGAGGAAAAATATGTAGCCTTGATTATATCTAAATAATTATCTTGTCAGACTAACCTTTTAGTAAGTTGACCCCTGACTCTGATGTGGGTACAAAACATATACAAGAAGCCAGCCTCTCTGTGTGTCTCTCTGTGTTTTCTGTCTCTGTCTCTCTTTGTCTCTCTTTTCTCTGTCTCTGTTTCTCCGTGTGTCTCTGTGTCTCCTCTCTCTCTCTTTCTGCTTCTCTCTCTCCCTCTCTCCTCTTCTCTTCCCTTCCTCCTCCCTCCCTCATCTTGATGAGAAGCCAGAATCTGGGTTTTGGTAACAGCTCAAAATTAATTTTTTTCTGAACATTTTGGATTCTCTCAAAGTCTGCTTTATGGAAAACAGATTCTCATGCTTCTAATTCATTCACACAAATTAGTGCGTGATTTTATGACAGCACCTCTTTGGTTTCATTTCAGTCTATTTATAGCCCTCTTTTCAGTTGATAAGTCTCACATTGCCAAGAGATAAACTACCTACTTCACACAGTTGTTGTGAAGAGAGAAGTCTTGGCACAGTGGTATGAGCACCAGTTTTCTAGTTAAAGGGGCTCATTTGATGAATCATTTTATCGGGGGAACTTACTTCTCTTTGGGTCTCAGAAAATGAGGAGTTATATTTGCTGACTTCCAAGGTGGGGGGTTTGCCTTTTTATTGTAGAAGGTGCTGTGAGTATCTAGCCGAATGTGCTCAAAAGGGGTAGCTAAGAATTGTGTAGCTAAGAATTAAATTATTTTGTGTCATGAAATCACCACTGCCCATTGCTATGACATAGAGGTAAGCAGCTGATGGATACAGTCACGTGGGTGAGACTGCCCCACGGGCACTTACGCAAACTGGGGATATACACAGATAAACAGAGAATGCCATCCAGGAGCTTCCCTGCCCTGCCATAGAGAGGACATGCGTGACTCAGAGGCTGGCTCTCCCAAGCACATAGTCAGCCATGCACTGGGCCACCTTTGAAACACAGGCCTTCAACCAACTGCTTTGGGCAGCCTCTGAGGGAGAGGGTAGGGCTGGTGCCCACCTCAGGGTTACAGACAACAGTCACCTTCCTGCTGCACAGATCAATTGCTCAGCCTTCCTAAAACTGGTAACTTGAGATTCAGTTTGTTTTTTGAATCGATAGCTGGCAAGTCCTCCACCTCTACCCTCACATAATATTTCTCCAAGCCATTGCCCACTGTTAACAACAAGGAATCCCAGAGCTCAGGACCAAGAGCTGTTGCCCTGATTCACTCCCCTCCTAGGGAAGATTTTAGCTGGAACTACAGAGACACAATAGAAACAGTGTATTTAGAGAAGAAATGCTATTATTAGGGCCAAGTTTCAGAATATTCTAATTTAAAATGAAATAAAATAAAATTTCCTCTTTATTTTGATTCATATCTTTTTACTTTTTTGGAGGTGGATTATTTATAAAAATACAGACAGAAAAACAAATAAAAAAAACCCAACCAAACCAGTACTTCAGTAGAAATAACATTGGGCTAGAAATGACATTCTTGTTACTGATTAGCTGTGTGATTCTGGGAAAAAGCACTTTGTCTCTGAAGAAGCCCAGTGCCATTTTAGGATAGATGAGGAGGTTGAACAAGATGAACTCTAGCTCTAACTTCCCTATGGTGACTCAGTGAGTCTAACAGTTCCTTTAGTCCACTCAAGGCAGAAAGAAAGAATATCTTAATTGAACGTGGCTCATGGAAGGTCTGTTAGAGAGCATCTATTTTACATCTCCCATTTAATAGATGAAACTGAGGTCCACCAGGGTACAACTAAGAAGGCTGAGATTTGAATCCAGGTTCACCGAGGCTGCATCCAGTGGCCTTTCCCTTTCATCCACCTGATTCTTGAAGCCCACCAAGAGCTCATGCAGCATCATAATGAGCAGGAGGAATTTCTTCCCTCCCTATTTATTTAAATCTTATCTTAGTAATGGTTAGTTCCAGCTCGGCTAAACTACAGATTTTCTTTCCATTCAATCACCACAAGGTCCCTTTACATTTCTAGCTCCATTGTCTTCCTTGCACAATGCCTGGAATATAGTAGGCACTTAATAATTGCTTGTTGACTTCTAAGCTAAAGTTCAGAACTGGAAGTATTCTTATAGACCATCTCTGTCCACCATGCTAGAACAGGAAACTGAGAACTAGAGAGATAAGATGGATGGTGCAAGGTACAAGTGATTTGTAATATTTTTAGTGGATAGTTGATCCAGGGTCTGGATCCACAGTTAGACTTTTTTTGCACTATACCAAGCCTTCCCTTCTCTATTTAAGCTCTTGAAGTATTAGTCAAAGATCTGTCAGATCCTCAGAATGGTAAGGCTATAGAGGAACTTTAATTCTGTCATGGTGGGTGGAGGGGGAGAGAAAGAATTCCTGCAGAGCTTTTCCTTCTTGTACTCTTAGGCCTTGCAGGCAGGAGGTATGGGGCAAAGCTTGGCAATGACAATTCTTCCATAATACAAGATTTTACTTTTAAAATTCAATTGGAGGGGCAGCTAGGTGGTGCAGTAGATACAGCACCAGCCCTGAAGTCAGGAGGACCTGAGTTCAAATCCAGCCTCAGACACCTAACACTTCCTAGCTGCGTGACCCTGGGCAAGTCACTTAACCCCAATTGCCTCAGCAAAAAAATAAAAAAGAAATAAAATTCAATTGGATCATTGAATAATGTTTCTGCAACTAATTTTTATTAATGTACATAAGAGCCAATCATAGGAAGAGGGAATGGTCACAAGATGGGTTATTGCTATGATTAGAAGGGAGGGGCAGATTTGGTTCTCAACATTCTCCAAGTTTGCCAGGGAGACCTAGATAAGAAAACAGGAAAGGCATGGCAAGGGTAAAGAATGCACTCCTCACATGTGTATCTCCATCTCTGCTGGCAGGACTATGATTGAGGAGAGGAAGTAGAGAAAGAAGGGAATTACGATGGTGTTCCTTGTCTCTGCCATTTTTTTCATTTTAGTAGTATTTTATTTTTCCAAATGCATGCAAAGATAGTTTTCAACATTCACCTTCACAAAACTTTGTGTTCAATATTTTTCTCCCTCATCTCTTCCCTTCTCCCTCCCCAAGACAGCAAGCAATCTCATATAGAGTAAACATGTACAATTCTTTTAAATATAAATTTCCATGTTTATCATGTTGTGTAAAAAAAAAAAAAATCAGATCAAAAGAGAATTAAAACACTAGAAATGAAAAAACAACAAATAACAACAAAAATCACTTGTCATTTTTGCCATTGCTAATTCTGGACTGCTTTCAGTAGAGTAAAAATCAACTCTAACTCCTTATATATCTATACTATCCTGAATCAAATCCAGTTTCCCTCTTGCCTTCTACATGAGGTAGTAAAAGGATCCATTATCTTTTGGCCTAAGGGCACAGCAGAATCAAGGCCAGAATTTTTTGTGCAGAGTTATTTGTACATGATCTTGAGTAAGTCACTTAACCCTGTTTGCTTCAGTTTCCTTTGCCAAGAAAACTCCAAATGGGGTCACAGAAAGGAGGACATGACTAAAAACAACTCAATGACAATAACCTATTGGTGAAATGTAATATGAAACTTTAGCTCTATTCAATATTGCACAAAAACTTGACAAATGGAGGTAGATGGTAGCAAAGTTCTGAGTGGCCAATTTGCTGGTAGGGAATCCTAAAGGAGAGGAAGAAGCGCCATAGTTTGGGTTTTGGTGAGAAACTGTAGAAGATGATGTTACATTAACAACAGTAATTTGGGAAGTCTGTTCTGTGATATTCAGTAAGTGCTTAATAAATGCTTGTTCACTTGAAACTTAAATGAGATAACATGCTAATCTAAAATTTCTGATTATATGAATCACTATCATCAATACTACTATTATAAAAGAAAGGGAGTTTTACAGTCTAGAAAGTACTTCCAAATATTCCCAGCCCGCCAAATACAATGAATGTAACTAAAATAATGGAAGGAAATGACTATTTTTGCTTGAAAACCATGCTCAACCTCATTTTGAGGGAAGCATATAGAAATTCCCTTTATAAATCATTCACTCTGCCAATAAAAACTTATGTGCCAGAGGCTAATAGGCTGTACAATGGATAATATGTTGGATCTGGAGAAGGAAAGGCATGAGTTCAAATCCAATCTCAAAGACTGTGATCAGTGCAAATCACTTAACCTTTGCCTCAGTTTCCTCAACTGTAAAATGAGGATAATTATAATCCTTCCCTCCTAGGTAGCTGTGAGGATAAAGAGGGATAATATCTGTAAGACTCTTTGTAAACCTTGAAACACTGTTTAAATGCTCGTTATTGCTGTTATTATTATTGTGTCATTATCATCATCAACAACATATTCCTTCATCTTTGACAGATTATGGGAAAAACATAGATGAAATTTGTTCCAGCCATCTTATAAAATTAACCTTACAACCAATGCCATAGGAACATAAACGTTCAGTACTGCAAGAGATACATCTAAATTTTAAAAATCAAACTGACCCTATGCTGTGCTGATATATGCTCCTGAATATGCAAAATAAGCCTCCATCATCACATAGTTTAAAGTAGCATCACCAAGTTTCCCAGGATAAATCATTGCCATTTCTGCCACAATCTGCTTGGTGAGGATGGCCGACATGCAGAGAGATGCTGCATTCATTTCATCATGATCATTATTTAATAGTTATTGAAAGGGCCACTCTCAATTCATCCTCTCCATTGCTATTGTTCTGGGCTCTGGGCAGATCCTGGGACCAAACTGCCCGTTATGTTTATGATGTGCTCCAAAGAAGGCCGGGATGCAATGACATGATATATTTGTCATTCACTGGTCATTGGGGGAGATGAAAAGCTGGTGCCGGCTACCCTGCTCACAGGAGACCCAGAGATGTAATTTGTGAGGCAGTAGGCATGCCTATGGGGCAGAGCGAGTCGGGGACCATGCAGGAACCTGGCTGGGAGTGCCTCCGTGGCTCCCCTAATCAAAATATCATTCTGAAAGTAGACAGCCTAGCCTGGGAACTCCACATGATGATCCTGGGGCTCTTAGTATTTCTATAATCACAGACAGAGATGAGTTCTTCAAAATGCCATCTTTGCAAATACCTGACAATGTAATATATAGCTATACATAAGCCTTCAGCTAATCAATAAAAACCACCCACTTGGGTGCAAAAGGTCCTAGGCTTTCTTGGAACGTCTGTGTTTCTTAAGGGATGCTCCCTTTCTCAGGAGGGTGAAATGCTGCACAATTCACAGAAAATGAAAGTAGGATCTCAGATGCTCAGAAATTTTCTGAACTGGACACAATATTGGCTCTCTCCATCACTACTGACCTTCCAAGGACTGCATTCTTTCAGATTCAGCCTGGCCTAGGCAGGCTGGAAGCTACAGGAGTGATTTCAGGGGTTGGTAGGACGTGTTCCCTGCCTACCTTCCCCAAGAGCTGCCCCACTTACTGCACAATGCCTGAATCAAACAAAAGACAATCTCTCCTTTCCACAATGGAAAAAATGAGTGTCAAACTGCAAATACCCTGGAGAGAGGTGAGAAAGAGACTTAAATTTGCACTGATTGATAACCAGTCTTTTCCCCAGAGCAGATATGTGAAGATGTCAAGGAGGGAGAGATCATGGATATACTGATTCCAAATGAACGGGGCTGATGATAGAGAGAATCATACGGGTCAGAAGTGGGAAGAAACCAGAGGCTAGGGGAGAGTGGGCCTGATACCACCGTATCTGGCCAAATGAGTGCAGTGAACTGAGTATAAGCCTTTGTCTAGCTCGATGCTCTGCTGCTTGAATGGTGCTGAACCCCCAGCCCAGACCCTGCCTTTGACGAGTCTTTTTCAAGTTGCGATTTCTATTCTGGATCCCAGACATTGCTTCCCGCCTCTGACCCTTCCAAGATCCTGACTTATCCTCCTGCTTTTTAATTTTTGACTTCTTTGCACTGATTCTGATTAAATATAAGTTTCTTAAGAAGAAGGGTTCCCTATTACATTTTTTGCTACTTGTATCTCCCGGAATAGCACAATGCCCTGCTCATAAGAAGGTACTTAACCAATGCTTATTGATGGATTAATTCTACTTGGCAATTGCCAAATCTTTTTAATTCCTCAAACTGGGTGGGGTTTGAAAACTCCCATGGATCCATTTTGACCTTATCTTGACAAATGGTGTAAGATTTTGGTCTATGCCCAGTTTCTGCCATACTGATTTTCGATTCGCCCGACCATTTTTTACCAAATACTGACTTCTTATCCCCAAACCTTAAGTCTTTACTCTTGTCAAATGCAAGATCATTACCCTCTTGGTCCAGTGCAGGAAAGGACAGTGGTGTTGGGAGAAGGGATTGGGTGCCTGATATGGATAATTAAAGGGTCCCTACAGAGAGGAGAAAAACTACAAGTCAGAGGCTGCCTTTTTGCCAACTTCACGATTTTGCTGGGGCTTTGATTTCCTTTCATCTTGACTATCTCCTTCATGACAAAGCTCAGAGAAGCCGCATGAATAACAAAATAAAAATACAACCAGCCATAGTTCAATGCACAGCTCCCAGGCCACATCACAAAGAACAGCACGCAGCACTGATGCCACATGCTAATTCCATTGTTAGGAAGCAGAGAAAGGACTTCAATTAATCTTGAAATTAATTTTTCATTTGGAAACAGTGGCGGCAGCATTTGCTGTCGAGTTTTTTTTTTTTTTAATCTTGATTACTTTGTTATATGTCATACCATTGAGGCCATGAGGCTTTGTGGAGGTGATTGAGTTCACCCCAGTGCACATCCTGGTCACACAGACAAAGAAACCAATCTCAGCCTCCTCCAAATGATTGTTTCACTGAAGCTGAATAATCACATGTAAATTATTATTATTATTGGGCTAGAGACCTTCATTTTGCTCTTTTTAAAATTGGTTGGCCATGCTTTAACCTCCTTTCTTCCTTTCTAAAAGAACTAGAAGAGGAAATCAGAAAAAAAACATCCCTGCCCTCTTAGGCCACAATGGGATGACTGGCTCATTATGGTTTCTCCAACTTGAAGAATACACTCACTCCCTCTAATAGCCTTCAATTACTCTTCCTTCCCTATACTAACCTACATTGAAAACCCAAGAAGAGAAAACTAAAGAGCAAACAGCTAGCTTTCTGAGGCTGACCTTTACAAAAAGCTTCATTTCTGGAGCAGAGTTCAGCAGTTTGACCATATTAATCCTGTAATTGTTTGGTCTCAGGCAAAGCAAATAATCAAAGCAACTCATATATTAATATGTTAAGGTATCTCAAAGCAATCCTGTAAGATGGGGAGGGAATGTATTATTATCATCTGTATTTTACAGCTAAGGAAACTGAGTCACAAAGAGGTGAGATTATTTGGCCATCATAAAAGAGAAAAGTGTCAGAGCTGGGATTCAAACACGGGTCTCTCTTGATTCCCAGTTAAATGTTCTGTCTATTTGCCTCTTAAGTGAATGTGTGTGGCTGAGAAAAATTGCTTCTTCTCCTCTGCTAAGTCACTGACAGCTCTATATAGGCTAAAGGCTTGGCTGTATCAACATGGAAACTGGAGATTAGGTGGAAAGTTCCAGGAACCATCCATCTTTTGTAGGATTATAATATACTGGATTGTTGTTGTGTGTCCTTTTTTCTTAAAGAGAACCATGACATCTGGGAGGTAATGCCATGAAATACAAGTGAATTGGATTTAAGTGCGGGAGACCTGTGCAAAGTCACTTTCCCCTCCAGAGCCTTGGGTCCAGATACAGTGGGAGACTGTGACCTTTTTAAACTAAGGTCTTTAAAAAAGGGTCTCAGTTTAATCCAGCAGGAGCAGCACTGTGTTGGGTATGAGTTCATGCTAAATAACTCACTAGATTGTGACCTTGGATAATGATTGCCCTTCCCTGAGCCTTAGATTGCTCAGGATTGTTGTCAGGAAAGTGTTCCTTAACCTTAATGTTAACTTACAAAAATCTTTCTTTGTGGTACAGCATAAGGGAAAAAGAAAAAAAGAAAGCGTCTCAAATGGGAAGGACTCTATAACTAATAAGTTGTGTCATCTCGGGTAAGACATTTCAGCTCTCCACGCTCCTATTTCCTCATACCTAAAAAAAATAGGTCACTACTAATATTTCATAACTAGCTCTGTCAGATATTCCTAACTTTCTCATGCCATAGCAATGTAAAGTATCATTATTTCTAAAACAGGCAGCATGGTGCAATGCATAGAAAGCCAGCCTTCAGTCAGCAAAATGTCCTGAACACAAGGCCAAGTCCTTTCACCTCTCAGTACCCAAGGCTACTCTTGGATACACTGAATTGATAGGCAGGTGTCAATCAACATTGGTGGAGGGAGCTTTCACATTAGAATTCCTTTCCATCCAGAAATATCTGGGCCATTATTTTTAACCTGGCTTGAAGCTTCACTGCCTACTTGCCTGGAACCCCTTAATGTGGTATCGATTTATCAGATTTGGGAAGAGACATAGAAAGTGAGACTTTGAACCACACACTGCCAAAAGTACATACTACAATGGCAACAGGGGATATATGCAAGCTTCTTGAGTTCAGAAAATGTTTTGTTTTGTTTTTTCCTTCTTTTCCACAGTGCTTATCAGTGTGTTTGACACTTAGTAGGCACTTAAGAGATATTTGTTGAATTATTGACTAACTGAATAACCTTTTTTAAGGAAGGTCACTTAACTTATACAAAGTGACAATTTTTTTCTGAATTTAATAAAACCAATATTTCTATCACATAGTAGAATAGAAAAAAAAAGATTGCACACTAAACTGCAAATCTACTATGCACAAGAAGGAAAGCAGAAAATTGGGGCTTATACTTTTACAGCCACCTCATTGAACTTTAAATTCCTCATCTGTAAAACTGGAACAATAAGACTTGAGTTGCCTATTCCACAAGGTAGCAAGGAGGACCAAACAAGATAAAACATAGAAAATTTTAAACAATTTAAGCAAATTATCATTTTAAATTGTAACATACGATCAATGTTAGCTCTTATTGTTGCTGAAAGCAGTGTTGCCTTTTCCCCCTTTCTCATTTTCTTGCTTCCCTTTAATTAAGTATATGCACCCTCCTCTTCCCTTTCCCCCAATATTTTCTTTCTCCTCCAGCTTTCTGGTCAAGGAATCAACAGAGTATCAGAGAATCATAAGCAAGTTCCCATGAAAATCAATTCAGTGGGAACAATAGGCAGGAAAGTGCAGAAAATCTCTTTCAGTCTCATTCCAAAATTTCTAGAAAATCAGCTGGTTACTTCCTCGAGAATTCTCCCTGACTTCTGTGAATACTGGAGGGAGGTAGTGAGCCACAGTGGAACAAACACCATAATTACAAGTTTCACTTGGGATCAGCTTGAATCCCAGCTCTGACATTCATTACCTGGGTGATCCTAGGTCGGTACTCATTAGAACAGCATTTATACTGAACTTTAAGATCTGCAAAGTGTTTTATCTACACAACCTCACAATAAGCCTGTGAGATAAGTAATATTATTATTCCCATTTTATAGATAAGAAAACTAAGGCTGAGAGAGCCCAGGATTTGCCCAGGATCACATAATTAGTAACAGACTGAGGTACGATTTAAGGGTTTTTCTGAATGCAGTACCAACATGCTTCTGTACCACCTAGCTGACTCTCCGGGCCTATGTTACTTCATCTGGAAAATGAAGAGGATAAATCCCTTCTAGGCTTAGACATGCGAGCTTTCAAAAAAATAGACATAAATTTCTTTCTGTGGTTGAGCAGAGTAGAGTAGAAAGGGACACCCAAAGCACATTCTCAATTGCCTTGTTTAAAAATGGTTTCTTGCAAAGTTGTGATAATTGTCTCTGCTGACCCTATTAATATAGAGTGTCATGAGACAGGCTTGTCCACTGTCCATGGCTCCTTGGGTATCACAAGATGCTTGTTAATAGAGCTGAGACCAATGACTGCTCTTCACCTGGCACAGCAGCATGCTGTGGCAATGCCTGACCTGTGGTTTTTAGCCCTGGGTTTGCCTTGTGCAACCCTGGGGAATTGTGGGTCTCAGTATATGTAAAAGATAAGTGAGTTGGATGTAAGACATCTCTGTGATCTCTTCCAACTCTAAAATCTTAGATTCTAAAATTACTGACTGGTAGAAATCTCACCCGTCTGAACATTCCTAGTGGGAACTTAAGCACTTGTACCCAGACCTAGATCTAAATCCTGACATGTGATAGAACAGAAAGTTTATGCACTCAAAAGTTATCTAGGTCTCTTTCATTTGCAACCTAAAAGTTCTCCCCTTTCCTTTAAAAAGGAATTAATCTGGGATTTCATAGGTGGAAGGATTTCTTAGCAAGGAATTCTCTCTACCAACTCCAAGAGTTACCAGGGGGCACTGAAAGATTCGGTGAACCATCAGGAATCATACTTCCAATACTAGAAGGAGTTGAACTCAGAACTTAATTTTGCAGCTTGTGTTCCACTTATTTGTTATGACACCAATTGATTCCTTGGGCATTTTATTTTGTCTGTTGCCATTTAAACAGAGGCTATGTCATCATGATGTCCTCCACTCTACAAGATGAGGACCGTACATAATCAAAGCAGGGTAGTCAGGATATTGAAAGCTCTCACCTTGGCTTCCTCTCCTTCCTAATACCTTACATCCCCACTTACAAATGCCCCAAGGTATTTTCAAATCTTTTTCTAGGGCTTGAACTAGATTAAGATTTCTTACCTAGTTTCATAGGTCCCCAAGAGGTCCCTTGACAGATTTCAGAGAGTCTTTGAACTTGGAGGGAAAAATACTGCTTTACTTTCACTAAATTAAAAGTAAAATTTGGCATTTCCTTAAATTTTTTTTTAAAACCATAATTCTGAGCTGTCCAGAGCCTTGCTCAAACCCCTAAAAGGGCTCATGACACACACACAAAAAGTTAAAGCTTCAATTCTAAATAACATCTAAAGGCCCCTTCAACACTATTAATTCTGTGATGCTTTGATACTTCCTCAGTTCTGCCTTAGTTTCTTCACTTGTAAAATGAACTCTACTCAATAACTTCTCAGGTTTTTCTAGTTTGGAATCCATTACGTTCTAACTTCAAGCTCAGTTTTCCCTTCTGAGGTAGGTACAAGTTCCATACTGTGATCTTTGAGAGGGATTCCTTGGTCACGGGCAGATTGGTGGACAGCTGAAGCATACACTTACCCTTAGTCTCTGCCCCTCTCTGGATATCCTTCTGGCAGTTTCTGAGAGTATCAGACAACATGAATAACTATTCTCATTTGCATTCATATCTCTTAACCTTAAATTCTTATCTTAAAATGCTTTAAGAGGGCTACTTTCTCTCTTTCCCCTCTGCAAACTAATTTAAGGCATTTTGCCTGACCCACTTCAGGTAGTAATGTTCATATTGGAGCAGGGGTAGTCTCCAAAATATTTGCCATTAGCTGGGAATGCCCCATGGCTACACACTTCTCCCCAATTTACTCTTCCTTCCAAAGAGAAATAATTTAGTTTCTGAGAGCACAACAACTAGAGTGTAGAGGGAGGCGGGGAAAGAAATATGGCTCAGCGATTAAAGGAATATATCAGGCTGGTGGCCTTATTGCCAGAGCCCTGGCACTTGGGTAGTTAGCAGTGCACTATTTCACCCCCATCAAATCTTCTTCACTGCCCAGGCAACTGAAGACCAAATAATGCCAGATTTACCCTCAGAGGGAAAGGGGAAAAAAAATCTAACTTTTATTACCTGTTGACAAGGGAACCATCTAGCCCTCACAAACTAATATAAGGAGGAAGCGATAGAGTCATAAACAAGGGGAAAGACAATATGGGAGGGAACTTTGGATTTGGCTGCTATGCAATTGATGGGCAGTCTAGGCCCATCTTATAGAACAAAGGGAGAACATTTTTTATTTTTTAAAGTTGAATTTGAAGAGATCTAGAGAACAGGAGCTGAAAGGGAAGTCTCTTCTGGCTGCTTTGTCTTTGCTCCCCAATACCAGGAAGGAGAGATCTTCTATGTCTCAGGCAAGGGCCCATCAGTTCTTTCT
Organism: Sminthopsis crassicaudata; assembly: GCF_048593235.1. Taxonomy (NCBI): domain Eukaryota; kingdom Metazoa; phylum Chordata; class Mammalia; order Dasyuromorphia; family Dasyuridae; genus Sminthopsis; species Sminthopsis crassicaudata. Next base: position 82,420,512 of record NC_133621.1, on the reverse strand, counting down.
ACTTGGCCCCTTCTTATCTTTTTCTCAGACTTAGGATTTTGGAACTAGAAGAGAGCCTTGTGAAGTAGGAAGTGTATTCTCTCACTACTTTATAAATGAGGACAGTGTCAGGCTAAGTGCCTTACTTAGTCAGGACCTTGCAGCAAATAAATGCAAAAACGGAGATGGGAACATCCAACTTGTAGCTCTATGGGTCAATGATTTTTCTATGACATCTGCTTGCTTTTGTCTACAATATCAGACACTGTAAACATGAAGGCTCTATCTTTAATGTGGCAATGCATTCTTGTCACTACAGATACATGCTGGAAACCTAGATTTGAATTTCAGCTCTAAAACTTAATAATATGTAGTCAAAATAGTTACTTAACCTGAGATTCAGTTTTCTCATATTTAAAATAGCAGGTATAAATATAGGACTACCCTTTTTAATGCTTCACTTTTCCCAGTTATAATGTAAACTCCACTGGGGAGAGGGGATGAAAGTGGGGGACAATCTTTAATTTCCTTATATTTCTATTTCAAGGACTCATCACAGTACCTGGCAAATTATGTTATTGTTTAGTTGCTTTTCAGTTATATCTAACTCTTCATGACCCAATTTAGGATTTTCTTGGCACAGATACTGGAGTGGTTTGCCATCTCCTTCTCTAGCTCATTTTACAGATGAGGAAACTGAGGCAGATATGGTTAAAAGACTCTCCTAGGGTCACACAGATAGTCATGTCTGAAGCCAGATTTTAACACAGGTATACGAGTCTTCCCGACTTCATAGTGGATAGTACCCACTGTGCTACCTAGCTGCCCATATATCTGGCATAGTAAGAATTTAATAATTACTTGTTGTTTTTATTTGAATTGACACAAAGGTCAGTTGTGACGAAGCACATTATGAATCACAACTGTAAGGTACTGTTCCCTAGACTGCTATGGCAGGTCAGAATGGACAATGCCCATAAAACGTAGAGAATCCAAAGAAGGACAGGGTCAGAATGCAAACTCAAGGAGCCAACATGGGAGTCCACATATGAACAACTTGGTACATACAAGGCAAGGGAGGGAAAGAGAGGAGCAGATAAGAAGACTGAGAAAGGACTCCTATAGAAGAAGCAAAATATGAAGGAGGTCAGGGAAGCTGAGAGGAGAAGAGGTGAGGGGGTGGATTATTCTAGGTCCACAGGACATTAGGTCCAAAGGAACGGGACAACACGGGCAGTCATCTAATGGTGGTCAGCTTAAGGAATAAAGGAGATTTTAAAAGGGTTCTGAGAAAAGACTGGAAATAGGCTCATTTAATGTTAGGTCCTTTGAAGAAATCCCCATAGTCTAGTGTCTTATTAGCATATCTCTGACAGCTTCTTTTGAAAGTGGGTTAAATGAAATTGTTTAATCCACTTCACTAAACTAGTTGCATCTCTATGAGTCTAAGTAATCAGTCAAAATCATTTACTGAGTAACTAGGAGGGTCTAGAGGACTGAAGATAGTCCATATCAGGGAGATATTTCTATTCTAATGGTACTGAGATGCACTGTTGCTTAATTTCCTTATCTGGCATCTTTCTCTATCTCTATCTCTTTCTTTTTCTCTCACTATGTCTTTGAGTTTCTCCACTCTTCCTCCCTTTCTCCCTCTTTTTGTCTTTATCTCTTTTTCCTTCTCTTCCTCTCTCTCACTTTTCTATTATATCTCAAAGGAAATGAATTTGCTAGATAAGCAGAGGGCAGTGACAAAAGCGCATTTTCTCCTGTGTATTATTCTGGAATATTTTTTCCCATCTATATCTCCAATAATTGACACCTATCTTTCAATGTCTAGCTTGGATACCACTTCCTGAGCTTGCTTCTCATTCTAAGCAGAAGTGATAGTTCCCATATGATTCCAAAGCACATAATATTCTTCATCTGTATTTCATATATTAATAATATCATCGGAGTAATTGTATGAAGATTGGCTAGTAATAATATTTTATTTAGTGTCTATTGCTATTATTAATAATGAATATTAGATAATAATAGAACAATAAATAATATTTATTTATTACATGTCAGGCACTGTGACAAATACTTTTACAAATGTTATCTCATTTGATTCTGACAACAATCCCAGAAGATAGGTGTTATTATTATTATTATCCTCATTTTACTGATGGGAAAACTGACTCCAACAGTGGTTATATGACTTGTTCAGGGTCACATAATAATGTTTCTAAGCCTGGATTTGAAGTCAGGTCTTCTTGACTCCAGGTTTGGTGCTACATTAGCTCTCCAGCCACTGTGTCAGCTACTCGCCTCTAGCTCATGTTATAAAGAGCTCTATCTTTGTAACTGCTTATGTCTCCTACCAGATTCTAATCTCCTTGAAGGCAGGGGCCATGCCAGATATACCTTTGTAGTCTCCTTTGTGCTAGATACTGTGCTTTACACACAAGAAGGGCTTCAGAGATGCTTTCTAAAAGTAGAAATTAACAGAGCTGCATTCTTGGTGTGTCATTCCATGCAGTCTCCAATAAAAGCCATAGCTAAAAGATTGTTTCCTGCCACAAAGGGAAATGAAGAACAAAATAACTGTGTTTACATGAGAACCCATTCTCCGAAAGAGCCAGAGGTAAAAAGGAGAGAACTTTTCATGTTGACAAAGAAACTTTCCTCTGGTGTGTCTTTTGCAAGGATGAAAATCTTCCTTCTACCAAGTTGGGTGCACATGGATTTCAATGCAATACAAGCTTATCTTGTATTTATTCTATATATGCTTATATATGTATTTGTTGTTTCCCAGATGCAATGTTGGCATTTAAATACACTGCACTAAATAGTATATTACGTTGTGCTAAAAAGTAAAGGGATCAGGAGATATTATATAGAAATGGTGGTGTTTAACCTCACTCTGCCTCAGTTTCTTCATCTGTAAAATGGGGATGATCTACCCCCAAGTATGGCTGTGAGGATCATGTGAGATAATATTTGTAAAGTACTTTTCAAACCTTATATAATAATGGTATCAGAAAGGGCTGGAGAGACTTACATGAACTGATGATAAATGAAATGAGTAGAATCAAGAGAGCATTATACACAGCAAGAACAAGACTATGTGATGATCAGTTTTGATTGATGTGGCTCTTTTTAACAATGAGATAATTCGGACCAATTCCAATAGATTTGTGATTTGCATCCAGAGAAAAGACTACGGGGACTGAATGTGGATCACAACATAGCATTTTTACCTGTTTTCTTCATGTTGCTCTTTGCTTGCTTGCTTTTTCCCCCCTCATTTTCCCCTCTTTTTGATCTGATTTTTCTTGTGCAGTATGATAAATGTGGAAATATGTTTAGAAGAACTGCACATGTGTAACCTATATTCAATTATTCACTGTCTCAGAGGAGATGGGGAAGGAGGGGAAAAAAAAATCTCAGAATGCAAGGTTTTGCAAGGATGAATGTGGAAAACTGTATGTATTTTGAAAAATAAAAAAATATATATTATTAAAAAAGAGGAGGAAAAAATCTCTCAAGACCCCTCTAGTGCTAATGATTTATGATGTTTTAATATATCAGCATTGGTCCTCAAGATTGGTATAGTTTATTTAAAAAATTGTTTTAGAAAGGAGCAGGAAGTCGTGGCTTAATTCTCTTGGGAAACTCTGCCCAGAGATTTAGCAGTCATTACCTTGCACAAGAACAAGTTAGACCTTTAAGGTCTCTTCTAGCTCTAAATCAATAATGCAATTATTTTATAATCAGGCTAATTTATCCATCCTGCTTAGTGGTTATTGTCCTAAACTATAGTTTCTGAATTTCCCAGGTTCATAGAGTACACATTATCATTAATTTAGAGCAGGAAGAGAAAACTTAACAATCAAGTCCAATTGCCTAATTGTACATATGAAGAAATTGAGGCAAATAGGATTAAGTGACTTGCCCAGGGCCACACAGCTAGTAAATATCTAAGGAAGAATTTAAACTCTGATGTTCTTAACTCTTAAGTTCAGTTAGTGCCTTATCTACTATGACATATGGCCTCTATTCAAACCATTTAAGACAATTTAAACCCTTTATACAGCTGATAATTACTGAGTACCCATTAAAAGCAAAGAATAGAAAATCTAGGGTAAGGCAAGGACCATATATTATATGTCTTTATATCTAAAAATGGACTTTTAATAAATATGCACAAAATTAAAATATTAAAAGCCTCATAAAATAACAAATTGCTAATGGAATAAATTAAAGAAACTCAGATGAATCTTTAACACAGGGTGTCTTTTATATCAAGACCACCCCAGACAAAAAACCACAATGCCACTTGGTATATGCAGAGAATTAGCATAGCACTTGATAATGACCTATCAGTACCTAAGCTTTGATTACAAGCAGCTGCTTTTGATTACAATCAATGAATCACTAATTTGTGCTCTGCCACAAAACAGTTGGACTCCATCTATTATTCATTCTTGAAGTGGAGAGACCCTGTTTTGAACAGGATTCTTGGTTTCCATGATGCCGTCCCCCTCTTGAGATATTTTCATTGGGAAGTTGGGCCTCTAAGGCTTCCTAACATCTGATGTTGGTGTTTAGTTCACCACAATCATATGCCAGGTGCAGACTGATTAAGCTTTTTTTTTTTTTTTTTTCTTCTCTCCCCTTAAATGTAGCATTTCTTTAAATTTCTAATGCCTTTATCTTTTAAGTCCCTTATAAACCGATCCAGAGACCTGATGTATTTGGATTTATATTTTGATAACAGAAAATTTCTAGCAGGATAAAAATGCCTATTTCTTGCAAAGGTCTCAATTAGTCCTTTTCCTTTAAGAAAAATAAGAAAAAAAAAAAATAAGTTTCACACTTAGCTACTGAACCCAAAGGTGGGGGTTAAGAATGAAGGAGGCAGCAGGCAGAAAAAGAAACTAAAATGTCAGTTCTTTCCCATTCAGGAGATGCTACAGCAAGACTGAGTTACTTGTTCAGTATCTTGAACAAAGCTCCCCAATCAGGGCAATTTTAGGGTATCTCACCCTGAATATGGCTATTTTTTTAATCTGCAAGAAAAAGTCTCCAATCAGGGAAGGATAATCGATGGTAAATCTTGAAGTCTTCCCTGCACCTTCTCATCAGAATAACTGTCCCTACCATCATTTCACCATGACCTTTCCCTCTTCAATTTGCTGGGATTTTAATGGGGAGAGGATTACGGAGGGTACCACAGGCAGTGCCCGTACTCCAATATCTCTCTACCTTTCTTCAGTCACTGCCTCCTCTCCCTCATCCTCTCACTCCCTCATCCAGGTAATTTCAAGGCATAGGTCAGTCAGTGTGCATTTATTAAGTCACTGATTACTATATATCAGGCACTGTGGTAAGTACTGAGAATGCAAAGAAAAGCAAAAAAAAAATGTTGTCTTGCTCTCAAAAAACTGGCACTCTAATGGAGGAGACAAATTCAAAAACAAATTGCACATACAAAAGCCCCTACCTTTGGTTTAGTAGCTCAGTGTGAGACTTGCCCCATCTCCAACATTTTTCTTAAAGGCTAATCTTAATCTATTTTAAAGCTAGATTAAATAGAAGGTAGTTTCAGAAGGAAGGCACCAGAATGGTAAAGGGAAAGGGACCAGAAAAGGCTTTTTGTAGGAGGTGAGACATCCAGATTCTAAGGTCCTCTTAGCAGTTAAGAATTTAGATCTGGAGCTTAAAGGAAAAGTCTGATATAGAGAGATATAAATTTGACTGTTGGTAGTGTAGAATTTAGAGGTGAAACTATGGGAAACTATTTCAACTTGAGAAAGTGGAAGGATCGAGAAGTAAGGTGGTCGATAATCCCCATTTTCTAGGATTAAGAAGAAGAAAATGACTCGATAAAGAAAAGGGGAGGAGAGTAAGAGTTGTGGGATGAGAAAAAGGCATTTCAAGTATGTCCACCAAGAAGAGAGAGAAATGAGGCTCTCCTCAGAAAACCATCCTTCAGCTTCACATTGCAGCCAGATCAACTCCTCCTAGTCAGTTCACATAATAAAATCCTCAAATCACATTCTTGCATCTCTTCCTTGAGGACTGGAGACATGACCTATATTTATTCTAAATTCTTTGTTAGATTAATAGTTCAATGACAACCTCCTTCCATGTCAGTTTTGAATCAAGAGTTTCCTGACATAAAGGACCTTTCCCAAAACAAATAATAGGGGTTGTTGGGATCTCCCTGTAAACACATTGGATAGGAATGGGCTGTTATGCACTATGCCCAAATTTAAATAGTTAGAAATTAATTAGTCATCAGTTATAATTTTGATATTGACAAAAATAGTTAGGCAGGCTGAGTCCCCAAAACAAAGAGGTTTAGCAAGGAGAGGAATGACAAAAGCCATTGAATCTGGCAAGTAGGTTGTCATTAGTGACCTTCAATGATAATTTCAGTAGAAGTGGTGGAAGCAAAAATCAGTGTGCAAAAAACTAAATCAAGATAAGGAAATAGAGATATTCAGTGGAGAAAATAAAACAAGAAATATTAAATAAAGGATTTGGTGCTCTCAGAGAAAAAGATGCTGACTGTATACAAATGAATGACTAAAAATATTTCCTTTCCTCTGAGCCCAGAGATCATCAAAGCAAGAGATCAAGGAGCAGTGCATGGGAGAGAAAGGGAATAAAGGGGAAGAGAAGCAGACTTAAAGAACTTATCAAAAAAAAAAAAATCCCAAACCAAAACTAAGCTGAATTCTATTATATTTCTTACCAGAAGTATCCCCAAAATCACTGCTAATATCTTTCTGTAAAATTTATGTCACCAAAACATGAGCATTTTAGTAAATTTAAACTGATTATTATAGGAATATGAAAATAGTTAAACCAATCAGAGTGGCATCTGGAAATACCCAGCCTCTCTTTAGTACCTGGAAAGGAAACTCAAAAGAATTACTCTGAGAATATTTTCAGGAAATTATCTGACCACAGGCAGGATTTTGAAGGCCCTTAAACCAAACATGTCAGCATTTGTAGCAATCGATGCCTCTGACCAAGTTGCATTGAGAAGCAGCAGCTCCTTTGGGAGGTCATCACCATCAACTTCAACACCTCTGAAAATCTACCTGGCAGGATGGAGCAGGGAAGGGATGTTTGGAAACTGGCTTTGGAAAGGCCTATCTTCATTCAGATGGCACCTTGCCCACAGTGTCTCAAGGAAGTGCTAAATTAGTTCATTCCAGTTTACGTTGATCAAGGAAATATAGCATCTAGGTTACATTGCACTGGGCTTCTGTTATGCAGTACAGTCGTCCATTTAAAGAAAGGTCACACTTAGACCTGTTATTTCCAGGTATTGCTAGTGGAGCTACATTGGTGGCTGGAATGATTTTCAAGTTTAAGACTACCTACAATGAAAATTACATCTACTGTGGGGGGGAGTAGGGGGGAAGTTGATATGGGAGGATGTGTGTGAGTGAGAGAGACAAAGACAGAAACAGAGAGAGATACACAGCGAGAAAAAGACAGAGTCAGAGAGACAGAGAAAAAAAAACAGAGAAACAGACAGATACAGAGATAGAAAGACAGAGACAAGGTTAGAAACAGACACATCATTCCTTATTTCAGAGGCAAAAGTTTCAAAAATTTTATTTTGTGCAGCTCTTCTCATGAAAATTAGACATGAATTTGTAATCATTTGAGATTAAATGGTGAAATATATTTTCTTATTTACTTGCTAGTTTTTTCAGTGGCAATTAAATGTTCTACTTTAAAAAACATATATTTTTGTATGGTCTACTAAAAAGATACCGACTGAATTCGGATGATTTTTGAGCTATCAGATAAAGGGCTTCAGTCTTTTGAACACCTATCTTCAAAATCACTCACTTTCACTCATATTATTTAGCTCAAAATTAAGATATAATCCTGTATAGAGGCAGGGGGATTGACAATATGAGCTGAGGTCCTTTAGTACTTCTGTCCTGAACAGAAGGTATTTTCTTGTCACATGGCAATCAGGAGGAGAGAGTTTTCTTCCAATACTGAAATAACATGTAAATGTAACCTTTGATTTTTCATGTCCAATCCATTTATTGTGTTCTAGGAGGCCAAAGTTAGCTGTGAGATGCTATAATATGGCAGAGGGAAATAACCTCCAGCCAAGGAAATAACCTCCAGCCAAGAAAATACAGGAGAATAAAGCAGTATTTTAGTGAAAAATCTCTTGTCAAAGATGCAGATTCTTCTGGTAACCAAACAATGAGCTTCTTAAAAAAAACAAACGAACAAACAAACCTGACTGGCACTCTTCCTGTGAGTTTATGTGTCTGTGCTGCTTTTGGTTCCAGTGATTACTGCTGCCTCATGGATGGTTTTCTGAGGATACAAATTTCACTGACCTGCCTCTTTTGAGTTTTCCCCCCTCTCTCCTCCAGAAGGTGAGAGAACAGAGAATGCTTTGTGTATTTGACACAAGTGTGAGATAGAGCATGAGCCTCACTGAGGGCTGAGGCAGTCGAATAACATGGACAATCCTTCAACAAACAACAACAGAGAGTAGGCGGGCATGTCAGATCTCTGTCCCTGGCAGCACAGGAGGATTTTAAACTGTAGTTGTTTCAGTGAAGAGATCACATCACCCTTTGTTCTAATTACTGTTAAAACAGCATCCATCATATCAGGGAACTTTCAATTTCTGAACATATCTCAGGTCTGGACACAAGCACCAGGACAGCACTCAGAGAAGCAGTTATTGATGGTGTTGAGTCCACATAAGAAAGGGGAAACAGCAGGAAAGCAAGGCAGATGCGGTCCAGAGATGGGGAGACAGCTGATTCCAGTCTTGGGAAGTTCCATCCAAGATGCTCTTTTTGGAGAATGACTTAGAAGTCGAGTGAAATAGAGGGTGGGCAGAAAATCCCTTTCCTGTGTTCCTTTGGGTGATTTAGACAGGTAAAACACCTTAGTTTGAACTATCTGGTTCACTGAGCCTACGAAGACCTGTCTGGAGAATCACAGCCCACTCCCTACCCTCGAGATCAGTGTGCATTTTACTTTGGCAAAGATGTCATTTAGATTTCTTGCCGACATCTTGTGGGGGAGAGGCAGAGGTTACTGTTCAAAGAATGTGACTGTCAAAGTCATTTATGTATTAAAATTGAGGAACAGATCACAGAATGTCAAGAGTTGGAGGGCACTTTTGATATCAGCTTGTCTCATCCCTTCATTTTAGATAAAGGAAGTAAGTCCCCAGGAGGTTAAGTGTGTTGTCCAAGGTAAAATGATTCATATGGTTGGGGGAAAGTACTATGACAAGAGTTTCAGCCTTTGCTACCCAGCACCCTAGTGACTGGATATAGAAACTTTTTTTTTTTTCCTGAGGCAATTGGGATTAAGTGACTTGCCCAGGGTCACCCAGCTAGGAAGTGTTAAGTGTCTGAGGTCAGATTTGAACTCAGGTCCTTCTGACTTCAGGGTTGGTGCTCTATCCACTAATACCATGTGTGGTAACTCCATCTTTTTGTTTCAATGGGTCATATCAAGATAGCAAATGATGTCTCAGCTCTCCAAAATCATTAAGTACACAGAACTTCTTTTAACCTCAGTTTCCTCATCTGTAGCCAAGGATAATAGCACCTACATCAAAAGGTTACTGTGAGAATCCAAAGTGCTAGCTATACTGATTCAGATGCCTGATCGAATCGCCCATCTTTGAATGGGGCTGGCCAGAGAACTAAACCATTCTGGTCTCATTTTGGACCTTTGATTTTCTCCTCAGGGCTTCTACCAGTAAGCTGATTCTTCCCTGATCTTCCACTGCCTCCTCTCGTGGTTCCTATGTTTCAGATTCTTTGGTGAAGTAAAGTCCCTCCTCTTGCTCCTCTATCTTCATATACCTCATATCTACTCTTCTCAAATCCCCATGCTGCTCTTCCCTCATTTACCACTGTACTGTACTCCCTTCTAACATTCTAATACACCTTCATCACACTCCAAAAGGAATGTAAGCTCCTTGAGGGCAGGGACTGTATCTGTCTCCCCAGTGTTGAGTATGTAACTTGACATGCAGCAGGTGTTTAATAGGTGCGTGTGACTGACTGATCTTTTACTTCTTCCTCTCACTCCTTCTACTTCCCAGCACTCCCAGAAACCCTGATCAACCCCTCCCCCTTTTATTTTCCAGCACTCACAGAAACCCTGAAGAGGTCTGGCCTCTTCTCTAATCTATGTAGTACTTTTGTCTCACTTCTTCTAGCCTAGATTTTGTCTTCCTTGTTCAGTTTCCAGTAATCATGGGTCATTTTATTTCTTAGTGCATTTCTCCTGCTTTCATTTTCTTATTTTCAATAGTCTTGATAACATAGTTAACCATTTGTTTCCATTTCCACATTGCCCTCTTCTACACCAAAAGTTCCCAAGCTGTGATCCTGATTTACCCATGGCACCTCCTTTAATGTTCCTACTGATGTTAGGAAAAATAGCAAAACAGTATGCAACCATGCTAAAGGGCACATACAAATGTGTCATCTCATTTCACTATGGCATCAAAGACTTTTGACTCTTCTTGGATTAATTCCTTATTTCCTTCCGCATAGCCGAAGTCTCTTCCCTCTTCAAGCCTTTAGTAGTATTGTTCTCCTCCTCTACTGAGAAAACATACAGAAGATGGGTGAAAGGAAAGCAACTAGGAAAAAATATGGAAGAATATCTAGGTTTTACAAGAATGGATGAAATGACCTAGAATTGGTTCTGTTTTCCTGAAAAAAATATAAACTTTCTGAAGGCATGAATTTTTTTCTTTATCTTTGTAGCCTAATTCCTAGCACCCACTAAACATTTGATAAATGGTTATCAATTTGGGGACTTGAGAACTGCCTTCAAATATCTGAGGGATTATAATTGGAAAATACATTTTACTTATTCAGCTAGGGTATATGGGGAAGAATCAGGAATGATGGGTAGGATATTTCAAAAGGGCAAACTTAACTTTCCAGTTAGGGGGAGACAAAAAGAAAACAAAGCAAAGCAAAAGCAAGGGAAAAAAACAATCCCCTCAATCCCTTCCCAAAAACTGACAATCTCAGGGGATGGCTAATTTTCTATATTGTTTCTCTTCAAGCAGAAGATACACGATTACTTATTTAGCACATTATAGTGGGGGTTCTTTCAGGGGTGGGCTGGAGGAGATCATTACTGAAATACCTTCCAACTTAAAAATTTTGTAATTTTTTTGGATTTAGTTAAATTTACACAATTTACACAATTCAATCATCTATAATAATCTCAGTTTCCTCACTTGAAAAAGTAAGTTTTAAAAAATTAATATTGTAGAAATATTATCTGTGATATTTTTTACTTTTCCATTTTCCTATATAACCACAATCTTTTATTTCTGATTTCCTTCCTCTTCAAACAACAAGTAGAAACTGAGTCAAAGGAACACCAGACTGAGAATCAGAAGAGCTGGGTCCATGTCATATCTCCATATTTACTGCTTATTTGGCCAAAGACAAATCTAATCTCTTGATTTTATCATCTATAAAATGGGGATAATAATGATACTTGACTACCTACTTCAGCTTGTCAATGTATAGTGATAATAAAAGATGAGTGATCAATCTTTTTCAATCTTTTTCTCTTCAACCTTTGCTCTTGCCATCTCCAGGACAGCTTGATTCATTTTTTTTAGACACAAAACTGACCAGATCTTCAATCAGATCCCATCGAAGATGCTGAGAACACTTGAATAACTCTGCATGAAAGTGAAGACAATAGATGCAATCTCAGAGGAGTAACAAGGAAAATGAATTGTCAGTTCCATGGGCTGGTCCTCCCATTCCCAGACCTGACCTCAGCATGGCTCCTCCCAGCCACTGCTGCCATCTGTATCCTTACAGTTGAGTCAATGGAGCAAAGGGAAATGTTAAGCAATGCCATCCTATGTCATAAAGAGATCTTGATGAGGGTTCTGGTGCTGCAGAGATGGTATAATTAAATCAAATATCTGTTTATGAAAAGTTAAACAAAACCAGGCAAACTTGAATCTATGGCAAAGAACCAACTTCCTGTAAGAAAATAAAACAAACAAACAAAAAATCCCAAACCCAAAATAAAAACAACCCCCCCAAACCCCAACCCACAACAGTTGATAAATTCTTAGGGACCTCCCTGGGTCATCGATTCCTGAAAAATGCCCATCATAGACAAATGGGAATGAGCAGTGGAAAATTTTAATGATGCTACTCAGTTTTCTTTGTACAATGCCATGTATGGAAGTGAGCGCCAAAGGGGAAAGTCATTTGGAGTCATAAATTCAATAAAAAGATGTCGTCATTGCTCCTTAATGCCACATTTCGCTGTGCATCAAAGTTTCTGTAATTTTCTAAGGAAAATTGATTACATCCCCATCTTAAAACTAAAACACAATTTTAATTTTGAGCACATTCAGAGTGTTCCCTTTCATGTGGGCTATGCTGATGCCAGCAGAAGATGCGACAGCACACTAGATTCGTGTGAGCCGTAACTTTAATTTTGAAATATGTAATACATTTTTAATAAGGACAACCAAATTTGTTTCCTTAGAAATGTATTTTAAAGAGCCTGTAATAAGCTGCCATCTACAAAGGAAAGCTATTTAAAGGCAAAAACAAAAATTCAAGGACTCCATTCTCAAAGCAATTGCTTAAGCAGGTGCATACTAAAAACTGAATTTGTTGGTGCACAAAAGACAGGCTGTAGATTTTTGTGATGATTCATAAACTTAGTATATAAGTAGGTGGCTTTAAAAGTGGCCATGTACACGGCATTGCCATAGCAAACAAGCTTTAACGTGAGAACTAGATTTTTTTGTTATCCTTGCTCTCAAACCCTTCCTCATAGCGGAATATGTGTATATATGGATATTTATTTATTTATTATTACATTTATAATGCATATATAATGTAAGCACATGCATAAAATATACATATTAAAATATACATATATATTACATATATATCTGTAAATACCCACACACGGTTATATTTATTTGTATATATGTATGTATGTTTTTATATGTGTACAAATAGATATCTATCAATATATAAGCTATCTTTACTATAGATTCTATATCTATACACACATTCATATGCATATATCATATATTCCTTTATTTGGGGGCTTGGGAGGGAAAATACCAAAAGAATATAGCTATAACTAAAATATTGATATAGTTACTTATCTATCTATAGATACATGATATATTAGGTTTCCCCAAAATTTTTATGGTTTAAATGGTTTTAAATAAAAGTTTAAAGTTTCACCAAGATTTGTGAAACATCTTGTAGCTATAATATGCATAAATATTTGTATAAAAGGGCTTAGATACAATTTAATGCATCAACACATGGCCTCAAAGCCAGGAAGACCCAAATTCAAGTTCTGTCTGACTCACAGTGGGGACTTGGGGAAGTCAGCTAACCTTTTACTGCTCTCGGAAATTTTCTAAGAAGTTTTAGAGCAGAACCCAATGTGTCTTAATAGAGGAAATTTCCTCACAGAGATGTTCTTTATGTTAATGTAATTACGGGGACAATCCCTATCCCTGCCCTCAATAATTTTTTGGGAACCAAATGAGTTTTGAAAAATGTTTTTGTGGGAAGGTTTTGCCCTGTTATTGCTTATGCTTAACCTAACAGTAAAGAGGTTTGAATCCTTAGAATATTGCCAGGAAGTAATATTTTGGTCTTGAAAAGAGATGCAAGATTCTTATTTAGCTGAGATAATCTGGGAGTCAGGCATGTGAAGAAGCAATTGGGAGAAAAATCACTTTATCTCTATGTGCCCAAACCAGCTTCTATATTTGTATATTATGCAAAGAAACTAGTACCTAGCATTGTCCTGGAATCAAAGGCTAGGCTGAAGCTCAAAAGGGATGGGTGTTACATGGTCATTGATTGATTACTGCTATCACCTTATCACTCTCTACCATGCACAGTTTTGTATTTCCCAAGCAGCTGGACATAAGGCAAACGGTATTGTCCAAAAAATGAGCAGGCCTGGGTTCTACCCTCAATCAATCAATCAATCAATCAATAAAGGCTTAATAAGTATATATGAATCCCTGGTATAATGGATAGACAATTGGACTTGAAATAAAAAA